>NW_013666472.1:22851-27470 GCF_000517525.1 Limulus polyphemus
ATAGCCCTCGTGTAGCTTTGCGCGAAATTCCAAAACAAACAAACAAACAAATTTCCTAGACTTGTAATGATTATACGTATGTTATAACGAGTCAGTAGTTTTGGGTGTTATTTCCTGAAAACGATATGATCTTTCATTCGAGTGAACAATACTTTGAAAATTCTAAACCTTTATGAGCTTCTTACTCTGATCGGAAGTTATTATTATTTGTATGGGCGTATGATAACTGACATTTACTTATACATTGTTTACAGCCGAGATATGCTTGTATATCACAATTTAGCGCTGCCTCAGGTAAGTACTGATCGATTGTTCTTTGTTTTAATATAAAATAATATATGTATATGTTGATAAATTAATATTTTTCTTGATCATTCCAAACAAAACTCAGCTAAATAAACTCAACATGTTTTTCTGGAGCATTAACTTCACGAACAAATAATGGAGAATATAAACCCAATAATCTCGCTACAATTTTCGTAAAAAAAAAGTATTATAAATGTCACGAAAAAGTGAAAAGTCGGTATAATCGAAAAACTTTAAATCCTGCTTGTAGTGTACTAAACAAATTGAAAATGTTCAAAATATATTTTTGTTGTAGATTCAAAATCACTTTGTGAAGTCCCTGTCATTATGTGATGAAACTATAGTAGGAAGCACAGGTTATACTAAATTCTAAAAACACAAGTTTAATCAAAAGTATCCAGTGAAGATGGATAAGAAAAAAACAAAAAACGAACGATGTTGTTGTTTTAACAAAGAATCTTTAATATCAGATCCTGCATTAGGTCTTCTTAAATCCTACACATTTAAAACATAAAATGTTCAGAAGTATGATGCTATCACCACACAATGACGATGGTCGTAAGTTTAAATCTTCTTCAGCATTATCTTGCGAACATATTTGCATTTGAATAGCTCATGGTGATCTGTATGTGAGAAAGTAGATGTGAGTAACGTTATTTCTTTTGTTGTGAACTACGAATGGTGCGGCAACGCTAGGATTTGGACGGACATGGATTTCTACCAGAAGAATTTGCTAATATAATAGGAGCTAAGCCTAGAAGAACGTGGAAGAAAAGTCGGGTACCTTAAAGTATATAAAAACATAGTACTTGAAATTTGACACATACAAAGAAGGTTGAGTACGTTATATCAAAACGATTTTAAATATGCAAATCAGCAAGTAACACCAATATAAAGTCGCGGTAAAACTGACATGTAGGAGCTAAGCCTAGAAGAACGTGGAAGAAAAGTCGGGTACCTTAAAGTATATAAAAACATAGTACTTGAAATTGTACACATACAAAGAGAGTTGAGTACGTTATATCAAAACGATTTTAAATATGCAAATCAGCAAGTAACACCGATATAAAGTCGCGGTAAAACTGACATGTATCAGAACTACATTTTTACAGTGTTGGGCGTTCATAGGTGATCTGATGTCACCAAAAATTGATCGCTCTCGGAAAATTTATATAACAGCTTTTTTCAACGCAACAAAATTTTGACATATTCAAATCACAAGGATATTGATCGCGAATTTAGAATTTCTAAAATGGTGATATTCCTTGTACTTAATGGCATTGGAAAATAAAGGAATATGCATCAAGATGGAAGACTGGAACCACTCAGGAGTCTGGCTATAATTATGCTAACAGTGGAAAAATATACGGACGAGAATGCGCGTAAGTTACACGACCAGGAGAAAGATTGAGAAGTGTAACATATTTTTGGAATTAGGGTTCATAGCTTCATTTTTGAATTAGTAATATATGTTGATTTAATCAACTTAAGTTTCATGAGGCTTTTTATAGAGGTATCTGATCATTATGGTTGATGGAGTACTTGTTTTTCTTAACGTTCCCAACATTCTACTGTTAATATTTATTTTTATGCTTCATTAGGAGCAAGTACATTTCCACACGTAAATGGTAGTTTTGGGCGTGAAACATTGTGGAATTAACAATAACATCTGCTCCTAATCTGGGATCGAGAATGTGATTTCTTTACACTTGTGAGATTTGATGTATCACTACATTTATATAGGTTGTACTTATCACATATATCTTCTACATTCAACTGCTTCACTCCATAGTTTATTCTCTATTTCTATTCATCTGTTCAATATTTGCGACGTTACAGATTTTGAAGTTTTTGTGACCTGTTTTTTTATTAAAATATCTTCAAATGCCTCAAGGAGTTATATGTTCATTATTTGGGATATTAAAATTTAAATGTCTGTTGTACTTTCTTAACATTGATAATCTATTTAGTAGAACAAAATATAACTTCATATAACACGAGGTTGCATAGCTTAATTATATTACATTTATTAATATTTTAGTGATTATGTATAATGCAAGATTAAGAAGTTTCACAACATTAAGCATTTAAATATAAAAAGGTTTACGAAAATACTGAATAATCAAGATAACATTACAGTTATGATGTGTATTATTATAGACTGCCTTCGTTTGATTACATTATCATTTAAGAAACATGAAGATAAAAGAGTATTTTCCTAACTTTTTATATCAAATGTGATTTAAACATATTTGTTTTATATGTAATAAGGGCTTATTCCATTAATAAGATTTCAATAAGTAAAACTAATTAAAAGAAGACGTTAGATTTAATACCACGCTTCATGTAAGTAGATATTTTCTCAACATCGGTGCTGACAATGAACTAATAACATCGGTGCTGACAATGAACTAATAACATCGGTGCTGACAATGAACTAATGACATTTAGTTCATTGTCAGCACCGATGTTATTAGTTCATTGTCAGCACCGATGTTATTAGTTCATTGTCAGCACCGATGTCATTAGTTCATTGTCAGCACCGTGACATCGGTGCTGACAATGAACTAGTATACATGGTAGTGTGGCAGTTGTACCTGATTCTGAGACAAATGTTTGTGTCAGGGCTCAGCTGTTTATAGTCTTTATATGTTGAGCTAAGAGTCATTTATTCCTGGCGACGAGTTTTATGTAAATGAAACACTCTCTAGCCAGATATTACACCCGAGCTGATAACTGGGGTAAATCGTATTTTATCTGAATGCATCTCTTGCGGAAACTAAAAAATTGGCTTAGTGCAAATCTAGATTTGTGGAAAATTGTAAAAGCTTCCGAAAGTAAAGAAAAACATTTCTTTTTTTAAGCCAAGCATGCACATGATTTCACATCCGTAATAGAATTATGAAATATTAAATAGGAATAATTTTTGAATCCGTATTAATAGAAGTAATGTTAATTGTAAATGTATGATTTTTTGAAGAGTTACTGTCTTCAAAAAATTATGTTTATAAGATCATAAAATTATCTTAACAGTTTAACAGTTTCTTTTTCACATAACACTTACATGACTTTCCCTTCTGTTCATAAGTTCACATCTTTACATATATAGTACCAGAGTGAACTTTCAGTTCTAAGTTTACACCTTTAACGGTGTTAAATCTCACTTCAACAACGAATGGTATTCGATTCGCAGTCCGATGCTCTAACTAGTAGATGACTCTTGGCTCTCTACATTGCCAAGGATATTAGTTCTCTTGAGAAAGTTTATGAAAATATCTCTCTTTCTTAAGATCTTCCAAGCTAAAATTTCAAATTTAATCTGCAACACCTCGCTTGATTATCATAATATCTTCCTATACCATGTCCCTTAAGAACTGTATTGATACATGCGCATACTATCTGACACTACATCATTACACGTTCACTTCAAGATATACATATAACGATTTCTAACGTTTCGTCTGAAGATGTAGAATTCGAGATTATGTTTGAGAATGCAATTCAATAAACTATAGCATTCATGTAAATTGGAAAGTGAAAGAAAATCTCTCTCCACACTTTTAAAATGAGAGATGTTGGGCGTTTTGAATCAGTCCGAGTCTATCAGGAATGAAGGTTTTGAGATTTAAAAAAAAACTGTTTTACAGGAAACTGCAACTCATAAAGAGTATTGGAGGGAATGTTTAGAAATTATATAGACTTCTGATTTTATATATGTTGATAAAATAGGAATTCTAAATATCTTAGTTTCTCTCTCTCTCGTCCTCTAAGTTAAAATCAGTGTCACGATTTTATTCCGTCCTGTATTTTTTATGTGAAACAAATAAATTGAATATTTTTTTATGTTTCCTTATTCTACGAAGTGTTTTCAGTTTCAACATCTTACATTAAATATGTCACAGTTACGTATAGATTAAGCATTCTATTTAGTGAGAGATAAATTAAGAGATAAGTCGAAATATAAAATACAGGAAGGAGATGAGTTCTAGTCTCCCTTTTTATTTCGTACTTTAAATTTCTGTTCACGTTAATTTTATTTACGTGGTTCATCAGGAACAATAAAGCTTGTTATAAATTTATGGTATAAGCAAGAGATATACTTTAAGAAACTGAAAAACTGCTAAAAATGCTAATTTGAAAATAGGTTTGTTTGTTTGTAATTAAGCACAAAGCTACACAATGGGCTACTTGTGCTCTGCCCACCACGGGTATCGAAACCCGGATTCTAGCGTTGTAAGTACGCAGACAGTACTTACAGTACCGCTAATAATGGCTGGAGACGGCTTGAATGGGTAATGAAGAAAAACTTTAAT
>NW_013666472.1:28363-37041 GCF_000517525.1 Limulus polyphemus
TCAGTATCAGTTCTAATAATTCTGAGGTTAAGAAAAGATAACTGTTTATTGTTTTCATGTTCTATGGTAAATTTGATGTCGGGGTGAATGTAATTTATGTGTTTAAAGAAAGTTAGTGTGTGTTCTGTAGAGTTGAAACCAGCAAAAGTGTCATCGACATATCCGTACCAGTATAGTGGGGGATGAAGCGCAGAATGTATGGCTTGTGTTTCGATTTTGGTCATGAATATATTGGCAAGAACGGGCGAAACAGGACTGCCCATACTTAAAATGCTGTGCTACTGGGGGGCATGAAAACAAGTAAAATAAATTGAAATAATGTTTATTTGAGCTTTAGCTTCCAGCAACATGAACATTTCTTAGTATTATCATCACAATATTATACAGGCAAGAGAAATATTAAAAACACGCACACACACACACAAACACATTTGCGTTCGATACAACCTCCTGTACGGGTATGAAAAATACTTTATGAAAAACAAAAGTCATGTTTTGTTCATAGTATCCCATACAGACAAACAAAGAGAATTTAAAACAGTACGACAGTTGTGTTTTTTTACAGTTATTACAGCCTCATATAGACGCAAGAGAGAGAGAGAGACTTTAAGAATAAAAACAAAAACTTCAGTTTTATTCAGTTATTGTTTGCTGGTCTTTAAGTGCATTGGAGACATGTTAAGGTAAAAAAAGAGATCAAAATGTTACTGTTTATGATTATTCAACACAGATATGAATATGTTGACCAGTGTAATCAAGCTAACTCTGGTCAGAGAGTGATAGATTGGTCGTTCTCTAACACTTAACATCTTAGTTTAGACTAGTGTAATTTATTTACTTCTTATAGGTATAGAATGCAGATAAGAATATGTTGACCAGTGTAATCAATCTAACTCTGGTCAGAGAGTGATAGATTGGTCGTTCTCTGACACTTAACATCTTAGTTTAGACTAGAGTGTATTTGTTTTACTTCTTATAGGTATAGAATGCAGACAAGAATATGTTGACCAGTGTAATCAAGCTAACTCTGGTCAGAGAGTGATAGATTGGTCGTTCTCTAATCTAAACTAAGATGTTAAGTGACTCGAATGTAAGTATTTATTTTGCTGTTTATAGGAAGACAAATGTAAAATGATTTAAATCACTGACCACTACAAAGCACTCTACATCCACTTCTAGAATGCTTTCTAATATTTCACCCTCTATTCCACTCATTATGAAAACACAGCGGAAAATTGCTTCTTTGAATTTCTTAAATGTGTATGTATATATATATATATATATAGCACAAAAAATATGTTTTAGTGAAACATATTCTAGTAAGTTATAAATGGGTTAGCTAGAGCGTTGTTCATATAATGTTAAAACTTTTATTTACAGAATTAAACAATATTATAAGTGATGTTTCTTTTAAAATTTCCATTTTTTACAGATTCATACGTGAATATGATTCCGGTTTATCTTTCAGATTTACAGTAATATCTTACCCATTATCAAATGACAAGATGAATCATAAATTGGGAATTTAAAAATCTGCAAGTAGGGATCGTAAAAAGTAAGTAAACAAGGCTGGAGATACTGTAAACATTATTTATTCAAACTACAAACCCCTATTTTGGCTCCATGCTGTTGCCTAGAATTACATTTAGTGGAGTCAAAATAGGTATTTGTAGTTTGAGTAAATAATGTCTACAATATTTACAGCCCTGTTTTCTTACTTTTTACCATCCCTATTTGCAGGTTTTTTAAATTCACAATTTTTTATTTATCTTGATTGCTGGCTTTTTATGCTCAGCTATGGGCAAAGGATTAATTAATATCGTAGCTAACCGTATACATTGTAATGATAATAAATATAGCTAGTAGATAGTTGATACGGTGCATGATGATTTACTGTAGCCATTGACTATTTGATCATATTAGTTCGAGCTAAAATGTTAAGCTGCAGCTGGAAATTGTTCTGGAGATTTGTTTGAGAATATAGTGAGCATTTGTAGTTTCTGTGTAATTAACTTCTCTATATATTATGCATAGCAATGGGCAAATATATGCCTAGAGTAAGACACAACCCCCACTAAGCGCGAAAAAAAATCTGACCAGTAGAAAAGCAGCCTTTTCAAATAAAATATGTACGTCTAAAACATTACTTTAAATAAACCTTCATGTCTTTTAAAGTAATTAGTCTATGAATGTGTGCAATAAAATTTAATATTATGTGTATTGATTTTTTTTACTCCTATACTTCATATATAAGCTAGAGACTGGCTCCCTTGTTATGTATTAGAATTTCAAATAGCCTAAAATTGAGTTACCTAATAAATTTCAATTTAGTAGTTATTGTACTTTGGATTTAGTATTTAAATAAATGCCGATATATAGTCAGCTGGTAATATTTGCCAACAAGATTGATACACAGCTTTCTTTTTTAACACAAATGCGTTTTAATATACACACAACAGTACAATTTACAATAACAATTATTACAAATAGTTATTACAAACAATGATTCATAAACAAAAGTTTCACAAACTTACAAGCAATATAAAGTATTCCTTTTAGTCTGGAACTTCCTTGATATCTTATCGAGGATTCACGATGAGCGAATTAATTACGAGTTGATGTAGGTATGATTCGCCAGTAAGCTAGCTAGCTTTGTCCTTTGCCACACGCGCTGAGTTTTCCACCGTTTAAGTTAGGTAATGTTTTCATAAAAATACTTATGTCCAATGAGAATCCACTGAAGTTAAACAGTTTGTAATGTTCTAACTTTGTAAAGATTCTTGGTCAAATATCTGAAGCTTTGCGATTGATAAGCGTTATAACAATCGCAGTTATAAACTTTCGAAGTTTATAGCAAACTACTAATAGATACTCTACTTGGTGCGTCGCGTTGGTTATATTTATAGCCGTAGGAAGGTTTTCTAGAAAATTCAGTCTTACGTAACAATACTGAGCTACATTTAAGCGTTTAAGTATATAGATATATTGTTGATTGTTACTCTCGAGAATCTTCTACAGCTTTGGAGAGTAGTGGGGAGTTTCGCAATACATATTTAACACTATAGGCTACGCATGTTTTAAAATATAAACTTAATATAAACAAACGTTGATGTTAAAATAAATACATAACAACAAATTCGTTACACCCTAAATACACCGATTTTATAGCGTACAAAAACATTGAGTATCTATATGTTACACTTATTTAATGTTTATCTATTATTGGCAGGCAAATCCTGTTTCACCGCGTACTTAAGCTTTTTAAAAGAACACCATAAATTTGTAAGAAGGCTAATGCTTACGTTAGAATTATGGTGTTGTTTAGCTTATGTAAAAAACAAATCAACTTTTGAATACACCTACGACCTTAGTAGTACCTTATTTAGTATTCTACGAAAGGTTTGGGTGCAATATACCAAGCCGTTGTTGTTATAGGCTGGCAAGAGAATAATAATAATAAGAAGAAGAATTATAAACTAGCCGTTTTGAGCAGATTTGATTTTCCTTCTAAGTCTAATATGCGTGAATTTATATACATTTTTATATGTGTACAGCCTCAGCAGTCAAATAGTAAAGGTTTGAAAGAATTATTTGAACTAATCTTTACTGTTTAAGGGACTTTTTTCCCAACCTTTCTATTAGGGTTTTGTGCAATTCCTTCGTGTTCAGAGCAACCCATTTCACAGTAGAAATGTAGTTAAGATTTCTACTGTCTACTCAGTTTCTAGCGCTATAAGTCCACAGACTTACCACTGTGTCGCTGGTGGGCACGAGTTTCGGCCAGCCTAGTGGACTTAAGTTATTCCAAAATATATATATACTAACTAATAATGCAAAATAATTTTCATAATATACAAATAATATACATATATAATCAATAATGACAAACACTCAAAATCAATATTTTACGCATATTAAATATTTTAACCAACACTGTTAATGGAACTAGCATATACGGAACAATAAAAAATAGCTTTACTTACAAGACACGTAAAAACTGGTTGTTTATTAGCGATTAACTTTCCTTACAATAAGCTCACACCAGCATTACAATGATCTTCTTAGATGTTGCTCTGAGATCTTAAAGTATTATAAACTTTTGGTATCCCAAATTATCTGTCATTCTCTTCTCAGAACATCTTCTCCATCAGTGTTTTGTATTGACATGACTCTGTGTTGTTCCATTTTACCCTCCTATTCCTTTAACTCTCATAAACACATACATTACTTACACATGCATAACACTGCATATTAATAAATCTATTCCAGAATAGAACATAACATAACGATAACAATTTATAATATAAAACACTTAACTACAAATGACTGTAGTTTGACTCTAAAGATATCTATAATGCAAACATCACACAACAATTGCAGAAAAATGTTTTTTTGCATTAAAATTCTTAAACAAGATTATCAGTGTGAAACCAGTAATACTTAATGAAAAAACAAGTTTCATAATGTTTGTAATTAATCGTTACTTTTATTATTGCAGTGTTAACAGTTAGTAATAATTAATATTTGAAAGAGCATAATAACTTACAACTGGTTTTGATATAAAAGTGTAAATGTTAGCATGATATTTTCTAGATTACTCCTTCTCTCTCTTTCTCTCCATTCGTTGATACTGAGGCTCGATCAAAAATCGTAAATTTGGAATTCAATTGGTAAACCTATTGTGACGTAATTGGTCAGCCCAGTGTGACGTAGAAAAACGTCTTTGTGTGTGTGCATATAGTACATGTGCGAAAACAAAAAAAAACACACCTCATATTTATATTTCATAATTACGTCTTTCTTTCCAGATGTCCCCTCGAACTTGCAACGCTTAAATTCGAGGTTCGTTTCCCCACGCTGGCCTGAGCGTAGGTAGCTCAGAGTCTGGTTTTGAGCTAATAATAGGGAAACTTATTTAGTGTGTATAACCTTATGATACAAATATTAATTTGGTCAATGTAAGTAAAAACAAAGACAGGTCTAACGTTAATATATTTATAAATGCAAAAAAATGGTCAACTTACTGTACGAAATAGAAAATGTAGTCAACGTCTCAGCAATAAGGCCGAATCTGTATAGCGATAATATTTACATTTCCTAGTTGATAGAGTTATTTTGCCGAAGTCTCGGCAATATGTTTTAACTCGTATTCCTCTATGTTAAAAATACTCTCTTTGTCCTTTTTTTTAAATGATCGCAGTAAAGTCAATTCAGTCTATACTGTTCATAAAGAGAAACGATGCCGGCTTTTATCTGTTATCATACTCTCTTCTATATGATTGGTTCTTGGGAGTATGTGCATTATCGAAAAACTTTGAATGTAATTTTACATATTTTGGAAAGTATTGCATTGGAATGCAGAAATCATCATACCTATGATCAACAAGTACTGTGCATGTTAAAATAATAGTTGCAAATTTCGTGAAGTGTTTTGTGTCTAATGTACAGGGCAAATGATGTATACCAAGACATTTTCTTGTTGCTGGAAGTCAGAGCTCACATGAACATTTTTGCATTTATTTTACCTATTTTCAAATTAAGTTTATTTTTGATTTTATTGCATTTTGAATATTTTCCAATTGTAAAAATTACTACCAAGCCACCGCAATTTTGATGTGCTTGTTATGCTACTTTTTTAAACAGCAAAAACAGTTACAGGTGCAATTGGGAAGCCTATTGTTCGTGTCTTAATACCTGATAATCACTGCTAATACTTAACAAGTAACACTGGTTGACAAAATCGAACGTTTTTCTCTCATCAAAATGTACACACGCTGATTCCAAATCTGTTTTCGGTTTTCTTTTAGCACATCTAGTTATCGAAACATAACTGGTGTTATTTTCAGCATAATTTAGGTAATAATCACACATTAGGCTAGTTAACCTTACAACTTTATTAATTTGTTTAGTATAATTCTCATACACACCATACACTTGGTTAAATTTATACAGTTACACACTTATGAAAGAAGAAATGTGCAACAAGTTAAATTATAATTACGACAATAACCTTTCATATTTGAGCGATCTCATCATGAAAACTTGAAGGCGCTAGAGGAAACCAGATTTGGAATCAGCGTCCCAAGAGCTATCTGGCCTATGTATAATTATATCTGATGAAAGTGACTTGTTGGCCAATGTAATTAGACATTAAACAAAAACCTTTAACACTATATTTAACGTACATGTTAACAAATCTATCTTTTTTTTTTAGTTATAATAAATAATTAAAAACAACGTTTTATATTTACACAATAAAAACTTTATTGAAGCCGTACGGCTTCCAATTTAAAATATCTCTCTACAAGTACATGTTTCGACTTGATCTACGTATTAACCTGAGTACTTGAGTCATCGTTATTCTATTATTCTGAGAATCAGAGTTTGAAAATTATCGGGCATAATGCTGTTTAAACCTGAAAATTAGAGAGTGAAAACAAACACTGCTTATAATATTGTACAAGTTTCAGAGTATAAGTCTAAGGGACAAACAACATCATGTGTTTGTAATACTGTAAACTTTGGTAATCTGAGTCTAAGAGAAAAATAACAGTGCTTATGATGGATAATTTGAGAAACTGAGTCTGAAGAAAACTATAGCTGTTCTTAATATTGCGTAATTCAGAGAATCTCACTCTGAAAGACAAATCTGAGTGACAAAAATATAAGAATGACACCGTTTAAAATGCTAAAAGGTAAGAACACAGCATTGTTTATTTAATATTTTTTGCAGCAGCAGTTAGCTAAGTTTACTTTTAAAAAATCGCAAATTATCACCCACTGAGAGACAACTATATCAAAATGAAATGTAAGCTTTGAAAAGGTTATTATTAAGTTTGATAATTTTATTTAACGTGTAGCTTGTTTCGTTGGTTCAACTTACCAAATGATTTCTACTGAGAAGCAAAGTAAGTTTGAAGAAATGTATAAAGTTAAAAATACGAAACAAATATTGTGTAACATCTTGAAATGTTACAAACCTGAAATCATGCATTAAAAACCTCTCATGACTGTTACAAGGTTACTTATTTGTGACGTCAGAGATAAAAACTGAAGTGGAAGTTCAATATTCATGTTTACTACATCCAATATAATCGTATTTGCTAAACGGACCTCCTATATTAATCATAAAAATCTGCCCATGACAAACTAGCCAAAGAGAAAATAGTTTTAATGAATTAATCATTACTCTTTGATTAAGTTGCTATGACAGTTAAAAACGTTTATAATTAACAAATCATTATTTACGCAAATGTAGTAATAAACTATAGAGGAATGCATGAATTAAACGAATAATTTACTTTAAATTGAAAATCATATATGTTTATTCATAGTTTTCTTTCCTTGAATATTAATTTTATCTTATTGTTAATAAAATACGTGCTTTTGAATGTAAAAAATGTGTCACGTTTCAAAACATATTCTAATGAGGGACTTGGGAGATAAAGGCGATAAATTACAGATTATAGACCATGCTGTTATATGACAACTGTACGATAAAAGTCTGAAAGTAATAAGATGGCCGATCGCGTAAGAACAGCAGAACTTTTGACTGATAAGACGATAGAGTATGCTCGTTTGATAAGCTATATTTGTATACCAGTAAATGTATTGACTCTACTTTATTGTATCAAGTTTCCCTTTCCACTTACAAACAATCTAATAAGAAATAGAAAACTGTTAGCTCAAGCTTTTTTGATTACTACAAGCAACACACACTTCTCGCGACTTAGTGCTTTCTCTCTATTGTATTTTTCTCTTAAATTTCTGTAGTTAAAATGGTGGCAAGTGACACTGGCTAAAACACTTTCTTCATAAGAAATAGTTGTTTAGCCTGATGAAGATTTATGGAGTCTGACTGTCAAGATAAAATTACATTAGATGAAATCCCAGCAGGATCATCGGTTATTGTAGTTGAGAATATGGAGTCTGACTGTCAGGATAAAATGACATTAGATGAAATCCCAGCAGGATCATCGGTTATTGTAGTTGAGAAGCGATTGCGAGCAGACTTTCCTAGAAAATATACCATCAGATGTCTTGAATGTTGTAATTCTGTTGACAGAATTTTTTTATAGTTAATGCTTAATAATGAATTATTTATTACATGAAAATTTAATAGGGTAGTAGGGAAAGATTGAACTTTAATTCTCTATATTTTTTTTACACAGAATACAATGGATTTTTGACAACTTTAATAATAAGTGGTTAACTCATGTCAATTCACAAAAACAATGTTGAAAATTCAAATAAAAAACTCTTTTATTACAAGTAACAGCTTTTGTAGTAAGGAAGATTATTTCTTAGAACAGGTACGCCGTTTCGATCACTGGTGATCGAATTGTGAAATTATTGGTGGTGCTGGTAATTATGACACCATAGAAGTAAGTATAATTGCCGGATGTTTCTATGCTTGTATATTTGTATAACTTTGACTTTCTGAACCAGAATTATATGTTATTTCAACCCGAAATAGTTTTCTCCTATTGAATTATTATTTAGAAAAATACACTTTTTAATTATTGAATGATTATTTTAAGACTTCATTTTCATGAAATATATGTTTGGAAACACGGATATCAAACGTAGTTGAAACATTGAAATATTTATATATACGAGGCCTGTGAGAAAAGTATCCGACCTTTCGCCGGGGAATAAAAACTGGCATACCTGGAGCG
>NW_013666472.1:37972-47021 GCF_000517525.1 Limulus polyphemus
CGCTCCAGGTATGCCAGTTTTTATTCCCCGGCGAAAGGTCGGATACTTTTCTCACAGGCCTCGTATATATTTAAGTCCTTCCACCATTAGCGTATGGTGTAGAAGCTAACGCATGTGCTAATTATTCAGTAACGAAAGTTCTGGTCATAAAACTAAATCGTCCTCTTGAAATGGTTATAATTAATTTGGTCAAAAAGAATGAGGAGTGGGACATCTGACTGGTTGCTCTACAGAGAGAATCAGGAGTGGAACATCTGATTGGTTGCTCTAAAGATAGAACCAGGAGTGGAACATATGATTGGTTATCCTACATTGATTACTCTACAGACAGAACCAGGAGTGGGATTTGCGTATGATTGATTATTGTACACAGAACCAGGAGTGGGACATTTAATTCTTAACACAACTTGTAGTTACAAATACTAATCATCACATCTATATATAATTGTACAAGCAAAAAATTGTAAACAATGATATAAGCCAAATATTCTATGTAATAAGATAAAAATAATAAGCAAGTGATCGTGGAATCTGCTCTTATTTTTACAAACGGAAATTTTAAACAAGGTGGTTAGTTATTTCAATTTGCAGTATTGATACGTCACGTTCAGATACAATAATACTAAATAAATCCAAAGGAATATTTTTAAAAAATGCGATTAATTACTTTAGTCTGTCCAACTGATCCTTCACTAGATGAGTAATACAATCTGATTTTTGTAAATATTTAGGTCGATTATAATAAAACAAATTTTTGTGACTGTCATTTATCTTAAATGCAATTAATGGTAAATGCTTCTTTGGGGATTTTTGATACTTTCGAAATCTGAAGCCGTTAAATGATCAATTAATGCTGCTTTCTATTTGTGTCGTATGTTATACTTCCATAACGTTTTAATCGATATGGTATAATTAAGGTAATTTATTTGACTTTGCAGAACCTTATGAAATGATTTTCATTTCCTTTAATCGTCGTTTTGTTCCTCACTTTATAATTTAAATGCGTGAATAGAGTAAAGTATATTAAAATATTTAAGTGCAGTCAATTAATGGAATGCTTCAGTCACTAAGATGTAATTTGGTAAAGAAGACATGTTCAATATATTTCATTTGAAAAACTTATACAGTTTTTAAAACAAAAATAATACTAGTCTTAAAAATAAAAATAGTTACCATAGGTCATATATAGTGTGCCTATTTTTGAAGTTTAACTTAAATTTACACTGTACATCTCAGAATATTTACTGCACAAAGCCGTTTTTATTTATTCCCCTGTTCATGACTATCGAGTTAAGAGAATCAAAACGTGTAAACATTATAATTTCTACTATCAGTCACTGATAGATACTATACATACAAAAGTCTGTGAGACATGCTGAAAATAAATGTTTTTATTTGCAAAACTGTGTAATCTTTTTAAAATCTACCAAAAAAAATGTTTTGAAACCAAAGCATTTAAAAACATAACATAGGATTATAAACGAACAATCAAGGAAATATAAGCTAAAAAGAAAGTTAAAAAATATATTTTTTCATACCAGATGAATGACTGTAAGAATGTTACGCCAAAGCTACGATCACCATGTTATCTAATAGGCCTGATAGGCCTGGATCTATAGGCCTATGGTTTACAGAGGTTCGCCGCCTACTGGTATTAAAAAAAAAAATAATTCAAAATAATTTTAAAAAATCATTATTGTGACAAATTGTCTATTCTGTATGAATACGCGCGATCGTAATATTATAATATTTGTAACTCTTTACATGTATTTAACTATTTAATTTTAATTGAATAAAATCAAATCTAAAAGTATTAGTAATAGTTCTTAGTTCCCTGTTGATTATTTTCGCTGTATTGGCCAAATATTTTATGCCAGGTTTATTAAACAGACACCTATAAGGAGGCCCATCTGCTCATTCAACCCAGGAGTCCACTGAACTTTAATACAACATTGTTTCGGGACATATTTCGTATCAAAATTCACAGGTTGATTCTTAGCCCAAGAAAACAAGATACCGTCAATATAAGAGCAAAACGCAAAAACTAACATGAGTACCGTCAAAACAAGATTCTGTATCTTAAAACTGACAATAACAAATTACTTGTTCTGATTTTAGTGAACAACAAAGAGCTTTTTCTAGAATATTCTTAAACTGAAAGAAATATTTAACACTTATAGGTTTGTAATATGTTGCCCGTGGCACCATGCTTGCTTTACGAGTGCTGAGATTTAATGATAGTTGTTCGATTTTTATTGATCTATAATGTTGAATGAATGGAAATGTCTCCTGTAATTCTATATATTTTTCTCTTTTTCGTAATAAAACATATTAACGTGATTTTGTAAATAAATAACAGTACAGCATATTACTAATCATATAAAACCGTGGCTTCCTAAATAACATTTCCTTTTATTCCTGAAGGTAACCTCTTCATTTACAATGTTTATGTTAGAGGTCGGAAAAATTCATTACGAGATGGATTTGGTGGCATTAGGTTATCTGTAAACGTTGTTCTATATTTCTTGTCCACTGTTCTTGTCCACATCTTAATGTGCAGACAAGTCAGTTTTTGCTCGCTCGGATCTATTGAAGTTGGCAGAGGCTTGGGTAGTAAAGATAACAGATAAAGTTGTTGCAAATTAGTTAATTAAGGAACATAGAATAATTTAATGCTTTGGTTTTAACTCTTAAAAATTGTTTAATTTTTGTTGTTGTTCTTGGAAATAGTAGTTACTTGTAGTTTTGAAACAAAGTTTTAGAACAGGTTGGAGCGATCCGAACTTCTTGCAGCCATGTTCAGTTGACATTTCCTTTTAATGTAATTTCAGTTTATTATGAACTAGGGTCTTCGATTCAAAGATTCTACATAAAGAAATTATCCCTTACTTCACAAGGTCTTTTATTGCAGTTGGTTAGTGGTAGTCCTAAGTATAGCAGGCTACATCGAAAATACGAACTATCTCTCCAAAGCTTTCACAATATCCTCAATGTTCAGGTTTCTGTATAATTTAAGATTGTTCGCTCTATGTAGAAACGTATGCGGCATTAGTATACAGAATTTAACGAAACTTACGGCATTTGGAGTTTATTCAACATTGGTAGTTTGTTATCGGGGTTAAAGTAATATTTTTTTACTCTACTTTAATGCTAATATTCTAATAAAGCTATTCAGACTATCTATCTCTTTTGTAGTCTGCTATTTACTGTTAACCCTCCTCCCTCCAGATAAGGATAGAGTGGATTGTTTTCATTTCCGAGTTTTTTTACTGATGCGCTTACGTTAACAATGTTATATTTACATATATAATTACCTTCCTTCAACCGCTGAAGCTTAAGTTAACAATGTTATTTACATATATAATTACCTTCCTTGAACCGCTGAAACTTACGTTAACAATGTTATATTTACATATATAATTACCTTCCTTCAACCGCTGAAGCTTAAGTTAACAATGTTATATTTACATATATAATTACCTTCCTTCAACCGCTGAAGCTTAAGTTAACAATGTTATTTTACATATATAATTACCTTCCTTCAGCCGCTGAAACTTACGCCTTTTAACTTATGCGTGTGTTTTGACATACTTTTTGGGCGTGGCAAACCGTACCCTTTATATTTCTACATATGAAATTCAGAGATAAAATATACAATAACCACATTAACAAATAGATAAGTTTTATTGGAATCAAGGCAGTAATAATCTAATGTAATTGGTCTTAAACTACACACAACAATGAATTACATACACCAATGAAAATAAAGAACATTATTTATTTCATAATCCTAAAACAATACCAGCGCGAGAGAAATTATTTCTCTTAATTAATTTTAATTAATTACTAACATAATTTTTATCATAAATATTAGATCTACTGGTTTCAAACTCTTCGTTAGCCTTCGGCACTAAAAGCGTAGCTTCTAAATCCTTGTAGTACTTATATAAACAAGGTTTCAAATAAAACTCTGTTTCTTATATTACTGTTCAACCCAAATGATGAAGCATGGTATTAAACGAAACGTTTCCTGAACAGTAACTTATAAGAGTTTGGTTTGTTATGAATTTTGCGCAAAGATATACGAGGGCTATCTGCGCTAGCTGTCCCTAATTTAGCAGTGGGAAGGCTAACTCTTGGGTTACTCTTTTACCAAGGTATAGTGGAATTGACCGTCACATTATAACGCCCCCACAGCTAAAAGGGGCGAGCATGGGACGGAGATTCGAACCGGCGACCCGCAGATTACGAGTCGAGCGCCCTAACCACTTGGCCACGCCGGGCCTAACTTATAAGAGATAAAAGATAAGACTCAACTGTTATTTTACACACCTCTAATTATAAATCTATGATAGGCAAATTAAGAGAAGTGTAATGAAATATTTTCATTCTTGCATGCATTTTGCCGCGGACTTTTGTTAATACTAAATTCGTTTTCATTGTACCATATTGATGATGATAAAAATTTATATTAATTCCTTGATGATTTTGAGGTTTACAACAGTTTGCTTGAAATTTATGAATAGGATTATAAAAATAAATCAATGAAGATCTAGTGTTTCTCTTTCTTTACCTTTCCTTCATTAGTTCTTCTAGTATTTTTGGTAAAAAAAATCATTCCACAGCCTCTACTATCTCTTTTGGCCTGGCCTAATGGTTAGATCGCTTGACTCCCAGTCTGCGGGTTGCAGATTCATATTCTCGTCGCACTGAACATGCTCGTCCTTTAAGCCGTGGGGGCGTTATAATGTGACGATGAATCCCGTTATTCGTTGTTAAAAGAGTAGCCCAAGAGTTGGCGGTGATTGGTGATGACTAGCAGTCTTCCCTCTTGTTTATCACTGCTAAATTAAGAAAGTTAACGTAGATAGTCCTCGTGCAGCTTTGCGCGAAATTCAAACCAAATCAAACTGTTTCCTCCACATTGACCGACAGCCAAGAAGGGAGGTAGAGGTCCAAGGTGTACCTGACCCTCCCACGTCATTTGACCAAGCAACGAGTTTGACTACTAGTGTGCTGGCTTTTTCAGGTGATGGTCTAGGAGCGGTTGTCCCTTAGATTGTTCAGCACTTTAATGAAGAATAAAAATCTGTATTTCTAGCCTGTAGAGTTTTTCTTCTAAATTTCTAAACAACCAGACGTAACTTGTTATTTAACGAACAAATAAAATAAACTTAGTTAACGTTTTACCACCTAGATTTGAAAACCGACGCTTATTAGCGATCCAAATTTTAATTTATTACAATGTGCAACATTTTGTTATTCCAGAAATGAAAAGTAAAATTTAAAAGTGGTTAGATAGGCAGAAATCACAAATAGATAAAAATAGATGGTAAAGACTGCAGCTAATTTTACAGAGAATACATAGTTATATTTATTTTAAGGGAAATAAGCGTAATGTACAGTGTAAAGATGGATAAACAGCTAAAACATAAGGGAAGACGCAGTTAAAATGATAGATCAGCATGTTCTAAGTAGGTAGAAAATCAGGTACAGATGAATGTAGATATAGGATTAAAATGTTGTAGATAAACAAATAGAACGTGCATACATAAAGAGTTCCTATGAAAACAATGTGTATAATATTTCAAGGTAAGATCTGAAACTTGTAGTAGAATATACCATTTATTGTACCATTAACTCAAAGTAACGAGTTCTTAATGTGTAAAGTGTTTCAAGTCAAGATCCATTAAGCTAAGACATATATATACTTTGAGCAATTAACCTAATGAATTTCCCATGTTGTAACTGGATTGAACGATATCCAACAGTCTCTTCAACTGCATTATGATTCAAATATGAATGCACACGTACATTAAGGTAATCGTGGTGTCTACGTTAACATTATATGTAATAATTAGTCCTGATTTGTATTTTATAGAAAAATAAAGTTGAAATTACCACCCAATTAGCTTTAGAACTTGTGAAGAAGAAACATCAATCCTAATGGATTTATCGTATTTACGTTTGATAAATTCCTGTGCATAGTCTGTTTAAGTGGCTAACATTTGGAGTTGACTAGGTTGAAAATACTTCAAGAATATGTTTCAGCAGAATGTAGAATATTTTTATTGTCAAATTCACTAGTTTTATGAAATGTTAGGAAAGGTTATCATTGACTAGTTACGAAACGTAAGAAACGTTTGATGCTTCATTTCAATGCTGGTGTTAAAGATGATTTGGGAAACTCTCTAGTCGTTTTTTCGAAGATAAAAGTGGAAAAAAGAAACGAAAATTTTCACTGAGATTGAATAGTGTAAACACTAAGCAATGAAATAAACACTGAAGGCAAACTTGGATAAACACTGGAAAAACCCATTAGAACACGCAGATTAAACATTTGGCATGAAGGAAACATCCTACAGTGTCTATGCTTAAAATAATTATTGGTTTGTACACACTTAACGTTTCAAATTCATTGAGTTTATTCTAAAAACGTACTGTTGTTTCGTATTAAGTACATTAAGCGGTTCTTCGGAGAAATTTGTTGACACACAGGGGTATATTTTAATATGTTGACACACAGGGTTTTTTTTTTAATATGTTGACACACAGGGGTATATTTTAATATGTTGACACACAGGGGGTATATTTCAATATGTTGACACACAGGGGTATATTTTAATATGTTGACATACAGGGGTATATTTTAATATGTGGGCGCACATGGATATATTTTAATATGTTGGCACACAGGGGTATATTTTAATATGTTGACACACAGGGGAATATTTTAATATGTTGACACACAGGGGTATAGTTTAATATGTTGACACTCAGGGGTATATTTTAATATGTTGACACACAGGGGTATATTTTAATTTGTGAGCGCACAGGGATATATTTTAATATGATTAGAGGCTGATATTGAACATTTATAGAAACTCTAGACAATGTATGTTGTGAAATGATGTCTAGACATGTTCGTTAGTCAATTCCATAACTGGTGCTAATTAATGGTCGTCTGAAAAGAACCAATTATTAGGATTTTACGAAATAGATCAATCACTTCAGAAAGTATTTATATCTCCGGAATAAATGCTCATAATAAGAAGGAAATAACTACCACGATGGTGAATAATAATTAACAAACTTTGTTATTTGTGTGATTTTAACCTTCAGTCATTACGGTCATGATTGCGGTAGAGATACTCTGATGATTGCCATTTTTAGTCGTTTTTTAATAAACAAAACTGAATACAGATAGTTTTTTATATGTTTAGTCTTCTTTCTAGAATACACAGTTAAGGTTGATTACAGGTAATACATAAGGTTTCCTTAATATAACATACTGTTGCAATCACATGATAGAAGTCTGTATTCGTTTAGTGTCATCTATAAAGTTCACAGTCAATGAATTTGGCAGTTAGTTTCTACACTATTTGCTCTCCTCGTCAGAGCATACTATCACCTTTATGTGACAAGGCATCTGTATTCTGAAAGCATACAAAACCAATATGTTGATATAAAGGTAAACAAATAACTCAAAATTTGTGACGATACTCTCGCCATAAATCAACAGCATTCGGTATACTCTCTTCTCCTCAAACTGTGAGTGTGCTCTGTGTTGAAAATTTTCTCTGGACCATACAGTTAGATTCATGTGGCAAAAAGTCTGAACTGTGTTTGGTGATGTTTCTAGAACATCAATCCATCTCGATGATTAAGAAGTTTGTACTGTTTTTTGGTTCCGTTTCTAGAATATTAATCCATTTTGATGATTAAGTAGTTTGTGCTGTTTTTTGGTTTCGTTTCTAGAACATCAATCCATCTCGATGATTAAGAAGTTTGTACTGTTTTTTTTTGGTTTCGTTTCTAGAACATCAATCCATCTCGATGATTAAAAAGTTTGTACTGTTTTTTGGTTTCGTTTCTAGAATATTAATCCATTTTGATGATTAAGAAGTTTGTACTGTTTTTTGGTTCGTTTCTAGAACATCAATCCATTTTGATGATTAAGAAGTTTGTACTGTTTTTTGGTTTCGTTTCTAGAACATCAATCCATTTCGATGATTAAGAAGTTTGTACTGTTTTTTGGTTTCGTTTCTAGAACATCAATCCATTTTGATGATTAAGAAGTTTGTACTGTTTTTTGGTTTCGTTTCTAGAACATCAATCCATTTCGATGATTAAGAAGTTTTTACTGTTTTTAATGTCGGTTCTAAAACAATCATCCTTGTCATTGGTGAAGAACTCTGTAATGTTTTTGGTGTCATTTCTAGAACGTTAATCCATCTCGGTGATTAAGAAGTTTGTACTGTTTTTGTGTTGATTCTAGAACATCAGTCCATTTCAATGATTAAGTACTATTTTAATGTCAGTTCTAAAACAATCCTCCATGTCATTGATGAAGAACTCTGTAATGTTTTTAGTGTCGTTTCTAGAACATTCACCCATCTGTATGATGAAGAGATACGTACTGTTTTTTGTATCGATCCTAGAAATGTTTGTATCGTTTTTGGTGTCCTCTTTAGAATACACAGTCAAGTTGATGTGTCAGGAAGCTCTATTTTGGTTTTGATGTTTTTTCCTCAAAGCATATAGTGACATTCGTTTTTACAAAAACGTTCCTTTCAATTTGGAGCCGTGGATACACTATAAGAATGACGGTAAAATGCCACTATTCGGGCAGACAAGAGCAGCCCTAGTGTTGGCGGTGAGCGCTGTTGCCTAGTTGCCTTCTCTCTAGTCTAACAGTCCAAAATTAGTGACAAATATGAGCGGAGAGCTTTTGTGTAGTATTGCGCGAAAACTCTTAAATATAAATATATATATCCAACTTGAAACACGAATGATTCTGAATTATAGCGTCTCGATTTTAAAAGAGTATTGGAAATTTTCAACTTGCTTTGATTTCTCTTTATATATGCCCGGCATGGCCAGGTGGTTAGGGCGCTCGACTCGCAATCTGGGGGTCGCGGGTTCGAATCCCCGTCACACCAAACATGCTCGCCCTTTCAGCCGTGGGGGCGTTATAATGTGACGGTCAATCCCACTATTCGTTGGTAAAAGAGTAGCCCAAGAGTTGGCGGTGGGTGGTGATGACTAG
>NW_013666472.1:47896-57274 GCF_000517525.1 Limulus polyphemus
TGGTTCTGATTACTCAAATATGTGATTCACTTCAATAAACAAACACAAAAGGAGGTTATTTATTAAGAATGGAAAATTAAACTGTGTTAAAAGTTTGATATTATTTGTGAAACATTTCATTTTTTCTGAAAAGGTGGTGTCTATTTACTTGTGACCACGCTGTGTAAATTGGTTCTGATTACTCAAATATGTGATTCACTTCAATAAACAAACACAAAAGGAGGTTATTTATTAAGAATGGAAAATTAAACTGTGTTAAAAGTTTGATATTATTTGTGAAACATTTCATTCGACACTCATCGCCTCCATTGGTTTCTTTCAATATTAGTTATCCATTTTTTCAATGTTGATTTAATACCGAGGTGGGTGCTTTAAGGAATCGCAACAGTTATATTAATATTATCGTTCATGACTGAAAGAGGTTAGCTTCGCCCTTTTAGGCATTATGCATCATAAGATTTTTTATATCGTAAATGGCTGATGCAAAGTAGCTTGTTGGCTCGCCAGTACTTATGAGTAATGAGTAGGTTAATTCAAGGCAATAATAATTAATAGTGTATAATGTTAAAAAGTAAATAATATAGTGGTAAATAATCCTTACTCTAACTCTGATGTCTCGTAGCATAAATAAAATTGACAAAAAATTACACTTCGTAATTTAATCCAGTTCACACCATAATAGTTATTGTCAGGCAATTTTCCAATATACATTTTTGTTTGATTTAACAACTACTGAAAAATAAAAAAATTATGATACACATTATAAATGATGATTCGCAAAATTTACTTGAATGTGGGTCGTGTTTACTTCATTAAGTTAACTATAATAAATATCATTTATAATAAAATATACATTAATAATTATACATAGATATATATTGAATATAAAAAATAAGTAAGCATTAACAATACGTATAATATAATAATTTTTATTTTAAACATTCATAACATTTTATTTCAAGTATTTAGATTGTTTTATTTTGAATTTACGTATAAACTATAAATGGAGTTTCAGGCTCATCAATATTAAATATCAATTTTTTTCAGTTTATTTAATATACATATCCTTACCACATAATAGTGATCCTTATTTTATTTAAAATATTATTATATAGTTTGGCTTGATACAAATAACCTTTGCAAATACTTAATTTTTTTTAAACTTAGGAATTTGTAAATTTGATCAGTTATTTATTTTAATTTTGGCCATTTTTATATATATTTGCTAAATATGTTTAATATTTTGTAAATATATAATTTACGTAATGATAATATATTTAAGTGTTTAAAACTTAATTGTGTATTATCATACTGTGATAATGATAACATATATTTTATAATATTTTTATTATCATATTATAACTCTTAAGTTTGTTAAATTAGTACTTGCCCAGCTAATCATACTACACTTTAGGTTAGAAGCAAACCAAGCATAATAAATATAATAAATTAATAAATTAAGTAAAGGATAGGAATTGCTTTAAATAAAAAATTTCACTGCAACACTTAAATAATTTTTCCCCATCATTTTAATTTATACTTTAATTTAAAGTTGCAATTTATTATTGTTCCAGGGTATTTAAGATATTCTGATTTCTGTAAGATAGAATTAATGATTGCAATATTTTTTACTACCTAAAAACGTAAATCTCCAATTACTATGATATATTTAAATATTTTCAGTTATTTGTCTTGATTCTCATAAATAAAAATCTCAAATAAACTTTTTTAAACATTTGACGATAACTTTTCATTATATATTTTAAATTATCTTTTGATAAAATCATTATAACAATTTTCATTACAAATCAATGCTGAATCATCTCCAAAATAATTTAAATGAAATAAATACAATAAGGGACTCCAAAACTAATCTTTATAATACTACAGAAGTACTTTCCATTTCATTGCTTATGATTGTATTAATTTTATATTATATTAGTTACTGTATGTGATATAAATCAAGTTATAAAATACCTAGTATTCCATTGTTAGTGTTTTTCACAAAAGTTATTCGAAAATCGTATCAATAGCACTTGATATATTTAAAAAAGGAAAATAGCATCTATTAAATTAGCATCATTAATAAAATCATTTAATTTATGAATCACCTTATGTAGTGCATCCACTATGTTATTATTTTTCCTATACCATAATTGAGAACAAATGTATTGAATCTGAAAATTTCGTTAAGTGTAACTTGGTTTGTAATTATTTTGATCGCTTTAATTATCTCCTTTAAATTTTGGTATAATGATAGCATATTTTGAAATTTCTGGAAAATACCTTTTATCACAAATTAATTTGCAATGCTGTAGTAAAATGATCTGTAATTCTAGGTTTTTTAACTGCTGTTTGTATTGAGCCCTATTTCTTTTTTTTTTAAATAAAAGTATGATAATACATTAATTTGTCATTTCTTTAGTAGAAGAATGTATACAAGATTAATACCCAAAAGCACTTAGCTTATTTATGTATTATTTTACAATGTTATCTTCATATTTTATACTTATGTCTTCAACAAGAAATATGTCTTCATTTTATTTTCAATTAAAAAATTTCAAGTGGTGTAATATAAGTTTGTACACTATATTTATATTACCTATATATTAAATACGTATACGTTGAGTTTATGTACATTTATTTTATTGCTCATACATTATTATACCTTTAGACTTATTATGATTTCTCACTTTATAGTTCCCTTCGTATTCTTCTTACTAAACAAGTTTGACTTTTCATATTTGGCCCAGATTTCTACAATATGTACTTTCAGTGAAAGTAATCGTAAGTACACATAAAAATAAAAATTCTTACATGAGATACATATATTTATTTGTAGTGCATTAATTATACCTAAACCAGAAAAAATATTGTTAGAAGGAACATTCTTGAATTTATTTTATCTTGACTTCAAAATCGATTTTACAATTCACTTGATTTCTTCTGTTTTAATTATTTCTTTTTTTCAGTTTTCTCACAAGGATTGTTTCCTTTCTTAATCCAGATAAATTCGTATTCCTTATTCCTAATAGCTTTATTGGTAAAAAATATATAATTTTCAGTTCCAATAAAATACGTTCATTTGTGAATATAGCACTTTCTTTCTAGTGCACTTTAATGTTGGTTGTTTTAATTTTTAATTGTTTGCTTCGCTCCTCGTTCTGAGTTACCTACTTTTAAGTTGCGCTACAGTTAGTCTAATTTCTTCCTTGATACTTCCTTGTGTTACTTTATGTGCAATGTGAATATATATGCGTCTTTTACATTCATATTTGCAATTTCATAAATGACATCTTTTATAATTTGTCCTTGTTTCTTTGGTACTCCTTAACAACTAACATTCGTTCATGAATGCTATTGTGAGTCAGTTACTAGTGTCTTCAAGTTGTTGTTGCACGAGCTTGTTTTGCAGTACAAATTTCTCAGTTTGTTGCAGAAATTCTTCCACATTAGCAGTTATTTCTGTCATCATTTTTACAAATTGTTCGATGCAGTATTTTAGTAAAACTTAGTTATGTGACATTACGAGCGTATCACCTGATCAATAATGTACTACCTCAACGGTTTTGAGCGCGTGAGTTATAACACGAGTTCTGTTGTAATGGTTGTTTGTTGATTGGCTTGTGGCTAGATAGTGCCTTTTTTAGAAATATCTTCTGAGAATATAAATATAACGAGAGGAAGAAAGAAAGGAGTTAAAGGTTTGAGTTGAGTTTAGTTTGAGTGGCCTTTTGAGACAGATATTTTTGTGAACCTAGGTTTTTATTATAAGCTATCATTAGCTTTTCGTTTCGACTCTGAAGAGTTTGTAAATTTATGAATTAGTCAATTAATCTTAAATTTTTGTAATATTTGTAAGTCGTGTTGCTTTTGAGAATTTTGGATCCGCTTGAAATATTGACATGTTTTGGTGCAGCTGACATTTGAACAGTAGACTTTTGTAACCGTATATATTTTCTAATGTGAATTGGAAACTTTAAATTTACTATCTGAAACTGAATTTTGACATACTACGTTTCGGAACGTTGCTAAGTAGGTATACCAAAAATATTGTATATAAGTTAATATTTGATGTTGTTTTTTTATTTCTATAATATAGTTCTAAAACTAAAACAAATTCAGAGATGCCATCTTTTTTGCTTTGCGTATTGTGCAGTACGGTTATACAGGATTGTAACAAAATTCATCAATTTTATTCAAAAAAATGTACTGACGAGTTAAATTCACGCATTTCTTTCGATCTCTCTGTTTAATTTCACTTAAATTATATTTATTTATTAGTATTTTTAATCATTTTTATTTTATGTAGGTATTTAGACATATTATCTTCTTTATTTTTTAGGAAGGTCATCATATTGTCCTATTGTATCATCTGCTTGAGGGTCACCTTGAGTGCACTCAATACATTAATGAAGAAGCCATTACTAATTTAAGGGTCCCCCACTGGCACAGCGGCATGTCTGCGGATTTACAACGCTAGAATCCGGGTTTCGATACCCGTGGTGGGCAGAGCACAGATAGCCCATCGTGTAGCTTTGTGCTTAACTTCAAACAAACAAAGTAATTTAGGTTTATTTGGCTTTCTTGAACCCGAATGTTCTTTTATTTCACGATTCGGACACTTACAATCATTGTTTTCTACATTGAAGTTTCTATAACTTGTTAATTTTGTCGCTACATAAGAATAATGATACAATGATACACACGTATAATATACTAGCACCTCAACCATTACTATGTCTGTTATATCACAGCTGGCCTGAAGAGTCCTGTCATTGGAATAAAAGGCCTCGTACGAACTGGATATAAAAGATACAGCGTGGTTGACATATTATTATAAATTTTAATTTACTTTCACTTACAGTTTTTTTTATTAAAATTCCAGTTAAAGCTATGTGCATCGTAACCTAACCGCCTGCTGAACTCTTGTATTGAGCAAAAGGCTCCGCCATCACCAGCGAACGACAAACGAAATATGGCCAAAATGATATCGGAACGTGTACTTAGTTAGGAAGTAAATGCATAATTGTTTTTTTGTTTTCCAGTTTCATTGTGATATCGCAACTTGCCGTGAAATGAATGATACTTCACCAACTTGACATAGACGTTTTTTTGTAATATTCTTACGATTGTTGTCATTAGTATCATATAAAATGATATGAGCAATTTATTTTCTGTGTTGCACATAGAAAATTGCTAGAAAGTATCAGATCTATAAATATGCAGGGCTACTCTTTATCACCGAAAAGTGGAATTGGCCACTATATTATAGAGCCCCCACGACTGAAAGGGCGACGATGCTAGGCAACGGGTTGAAATTAATTTAATGTCAGTTCTTTGTTCATATCTTTTTATTAGTGTGGTCTTTCTAGTATGTTAGTAATGTTTGTAAATTTTGGCTAGAGCATGAAGTTTGAGCTTAGTTATTTCTTCCTCAATCTCGTTCCGTAAGCCCACCAGTGGCACGGTAGTATGCCTGCAGACTTACAACGCTAGAAACCTGGTTTCGATACCCGTGGTGGGCAGATCACAGATAGTCCATTGTGCAGCTTTGTGCTTAACTTCAAACAAACAATCGTTTTGTAAATTAAAAATGCTTGTAGAGAGAAGGTGTAAAGTCAGATTATTTGTTTTATACAATCACAGTTCGGTTTATAGTCTGTTTAGTAAATTGTTGCTTTTTATTACATTTAACTTGATTATTGTAATTAGAGTATTATATTTTACTGTACATTTTGGCATAACAGCGAGGGTATCAAACTAAGAATCAATATTTTCTGAATTATTACAGTAAGAACAGTATAGTAGATATATGCATTACTGGGTTAAGGTTTAGTTCTGATATCTTTAGTTAAGATATTTTGATCAGAAGTTAAGCTAACTTTGCCAAGATGATGAGGAGTAAGGCATCTAAATATAACAGTACCTACATATTTAAGTAAATAAAAATGTTATTTTTAATCTCCATGAATATTAGTTTTGCTGCATTAACTGTACCGCCCTGCTCCTCAACTCGAAACAGTAACGTGCGTCCTAGTAATTTATCTCGGATGTTAAGATACTCTATAAAGTTATTTCGTAGAAGCCGTTTAATGCGCTTTCCCGATCACAAGACGTTGTTAAGGAGGATTATATTGAGTTACGAGTATAAGTTTTCCTAGGGACAAGGAATTAGTATCAGTGCAAGAAGCAAACTATTAGTTAATAAGTTACATTCTTTTATTTCTTTAATCTTAGTTTCATTAACAGTAGTGGTTTAATTATATATATATATATATATTATGAATTTTTTATTACGAAGATTATTTTTATTGTTATTGTTAACTTAATATAGAGACTTTAGTTAATACTAACCTAATTATCCTGAGTTATTTGGCCGAGATATTTGAGATATTTTTGGTATTACAATGAAGAATATTGTTAACAGCAAGGGTATCAAACTACGAATCAATATTTTCTTAATTATTACAGTAAGAACAGTACAGTAGATATATGCATTACTGGGTTAAGGTTTAGTTCTGATATCTTTAGTTAAGATATTTTGATCAGAAGTTAAGATGATGAGGAGTAAGGCATCTGAATACAACAGTACCTATACATTTAAGTAAATGGACAATATAATCAGAGAGGCATTACACACATACCATTATATACTGGACGCGTTTTGCGAGAAAAGGGGATTTCAAAATCAACTAGAGGTGCACATGGACCATTTTTGTAAGACAATGAAGAATAATATTATACATATATCCACCAATTTTCATCAAAATCCGATCATTTGTGACTGAGGTACAGAGCAAAAACAATGTGAAAAATTGTCCAAATGTATATCTACTTTTGTTCCAGTCCATTCAGCCGTTTTCGAGAAAATTTGCTGACAACCACACAGGGATGAAATCATAACCTTCGGTGGCGGAGGTAAAGATGTATAAAAAAAAAAAATTCAGTCTTATTTTTTGTCTTATGCAGACGAAGGTTCAGGCCGGCTTTCGCTCATAAGAGCAATTAAATCAGCTTGGCTTGATTTGATTAGCGCTTTAACTCATTTCTTGGCTGAATGAAGACCATGTCATGCCACACAAAGTAACAACTGACCAAAGCAATTCACATCTTCAAAAACAGCTAAGCTAAAACGTAGAAGTCAGCCATATTAAAGGGTAAAACCTATAAAGATGTACTGTTAAAGTAAGTCAGACACGAAAGAAAAAGGGTAAACTTGGGCTCCTTTTACATTCCTATTGTTTATTGTTACAACTGCAAAAAAAAAGAAAGAAAACTGGGCTAAGTGTATTTTCTTGTTTAAATTACCCAGTTTTATGTTACATATTTTTGAATTATCTCTTTTTCATATTACATCTTGATATGCTGAGCCCTTTATTCTGAGCTGGTTATGTTTGTACATGTAAAATGTTTTGATCATTACGTTTTGTTGTGTTAGGAAAATGTAAAGTTTATACTTCATGAAACAGTAATTTTTATACCTAGATGTATTGTACTTGGAATCTAATATTTATATAAATTAGTTAGAGTGCAATATTTTTTGGTTAAGACTGTTAAATGTTTTTTATACAAAATTGTCAGATATATTTATTACACATGTTGTTATTTAGTAGTCATTTTCTAAAATACGCAAGGTTTATTTTTATCTTGATTAAAACCTTCATACACATTAGTCAATTTAAGAATTCTGACTTTGATATTGGAAAATAATATGAAGACAAAAGATAACAACTGTAATATGTTTTTACTACTCCTTAAATATTATCTCTCTCAACCTATAACAGATATAAGCATCAGGATACGCATTTTCCTACCAAATCCGGTTAAAAACAACCAGAAGAAGGGCAAGAGAAGCAGGAGAGAAATGACTCAGCAACTCATAATGAACATCATCAGGTCCGACTGATATACTGCCCGACCAATGAAGAGCAATCTTAAGTTCCACCAGTGAAAATGGGCGATTATAATCGTAGAGATGATCAGCCTGAAAGGAAAGTGGCGATATCTCAGCCCGAGACTTTAAGAACAAGAAGAGGGAGAAGAGACAGAAGTGATGGAAAGGTGGTAAAAGCACATCCAAAGAGTATCGTCGATGCTCTGTATATCACCAACTTCCTGTCTATTGGAGAGCAAGATGGAAAGGAGATGGGAAGCATACGTCCCATTGACCTTCCGAATCTTGTCCCAGACCAATTTGGAACTTGTGGTTGAAGAGATACTGGTAGTGAGCTTAATCCAGGATTCTTTTTGGCTTTGACTAGCTGACCACGAACTTGCTGGAAAGCAATACGATTGTAAAAAGTGGGATATCTGCGAAAGATATCCCAGGCCCGCTTCTTAGCCTTCAATGCCTGCTGACAGGCAGAATACCAACATGGACGAGGATACCGTGGGAAACGCGTCGAGGTTTTGGGAATAGAATGAGCAGCTGTTTAAATAATGGAATCAGTTACTGCCTCCATGCAGTCTTTAATAGATGGAAGACTAACGACAGCAGGATCAAGTTCCGAGATAATGGTAAAGAAGAGCCAGTTAGCTTGCTCCCAACTTCCAACTGTGGCACAAGAGACAGGTGGCATCGACCGAGGCCAATCTCCCGCAAAACAATGGGAAAATGATCACTGCTCCATGGGTCACTATCACCCATCAAGAAAAATGAGAAAAAAAAGCGAAGCTGAACAGATAAATGGCAGTAAAAGACGAACTGGGTGCATGAAAATAGGTAAATGAACCACTATTGAAGAGAGAAAGATTGTGATCTGAAAGCACACGCTCCACAGAACTATCCCTCCCATCAATATCAGCACCACCTCAGAGGGCGTTATGTCCATTAAAGTCACCCAACAGGAAATGGGAAATGGCAACTGTTCTATGTGTTACGTATTACAATTTCCAATAGCCTGAAATTGAGTTAAATTGTAATTTGGATTTAGTAGTTAAATAAATGCTGTTTTGTATCCAATTTATGATATTTGCCAACAAGGTTGGTACACATAGTTTTCTTTTTTTTTATACAAATATATTTTAATATACAACAAATAATACAATTTACAATGACAGTTTTTACAAACAGCTATTACAAGCAATGATTTATATACAAAAGTTTTACAAACTTACAAGCAATACAAAGTCTTCTTTCTAGTCTGGAATTTCCTTGATATCTTATCGAGAGTTCACGATGAGTGAGTTAATTTCCGTGGTTTTTCACTGATTACACCCCGATTTTTTCTACCGATGATGTTGAGTAATGTTTTCGTAAAAGTATTAATGTCCGATGTGAATTGGCCTGGCATGGCCAGGTCGTTAGGGCACTCGACTCGCAGTCTGAAGGTCGCGGGTTCGAATCCCCATCACACCAAACATGCTCGCCCTTTC
>NW_013666472.1:57476-64281 GCF_000517525.1 Limulus polyphemus
GATCACACGCCGATTTTTTCCCACAGAAGAAGTTAGGTAATGTTTTCGTAAAAGTACTAATGTCAGATGTGAATCCACTGAAGTTAAATGGTTTGTAATGTTAGAAATTTATAAATGTTCCTGGTCAAATATCTGAAGTGTCCCGATTAATAAGCGTTATAACAATCACAGTTATAGCTTCCGAAGTTTATATCATACCAACTATAGCAAACCAATAATAAATACTGTTTTTAGGCGCGACGCGTTGGTTATATTTATAGGTTTGTGGAGAGTTTCAATACTAACACACTACACTAGCGTTTATGTACACACACATAGTGTTGATTCTTACACTCGAGAATCTTCTACAACTTCAGAGAATAGGCGGGAGTTTTGCAATACATATTTAACAGTATAAGTTATGTAAATTTCTAAATATAAATTCAACTTAAACAAATATCGATATTAAAACCTATATATAATAGTAAATCCGTCACATATGACAGCATCAAGGTCAGATTGATCATAAGTCTCGGCTGGTGACAGGTAAAGAGAACATACAGTGATTGTATGACTCGCAGAGGTATGGACAGCTACAGATTCCAAGGTTATATTGAGTGGTATGGACATGATGGTTATATATATACACATATATATATGCAGGTCAACCAGCAGTGCCACACCAGTGTATAAATAAAACTGTCGGAAGATTACAGCATTGGCAGGCCTGAGGAATGTTTCTTGTAAGCAGATACAAACAGGATGATAAGAATCGACCAAGGCCTTAATATCATCCAAAATATAACGAAAATATCGAGAGTGTCACTGTATTAAAGTGGCCATTTTTATTTAGAAGGAGGACAACTGGGAGGAGGACCTTTTGTTTGTGGCCACGACGTTTTTCTTTAGAGAAAAGAGGTCGGTTGGTTTCCATGGAACCTGCCCTAAGATGATAGAGCAGATCTTTGTCGGAGACTCCAGTGTCTGAGGGCGTGACCAAATAACAGTTCTACACCTCGGGGCCAAAGGAGATGAACCTGAACAATCACTGAAAGCAACTGCGGGGACTTGTCAACTCTTACATCCACAGAGTGTAAAAAGATTCTTTCACATGGTGTGAAAAACTGATGGAGGCATGGAAAGATCTGTCTACACTCCCACTTTAGCAGTGGAACTGAGTGCAGCAGCATATGTCCGAGATGGAACTGGGGACAACAACTTCTGGGCCTCAGATAAGAGATGTTATTTACAGTATGTAAACGTTGTACATCTTTTTCCTCCACCAATTTAGGGCAAGAACGAAAGTATGATGCAATGTGGGTCCAGTTTACACTCGTAGACTGACACTGGAAACACCAGAGAGGGTTAGTAATATAAGAATGCACCTTAAAGTACAAATAAACTGCCCTGGTAGGCAACATACTTCCATCTTTACAAGTGTAGATACCTTGCATTGTAGAAACTTCTTGGCTGGAGAGACCACGAAAAATCTGTGATGTTCCTTTAATCCCTCTCAATGATAACTCATTATGAAGAATTCAAAGTAGCATGGGAAGTAACCTCAATATTTATATCCCCAATGGCCTTTGATTTCAGGAGGAGTTCACTGTGTTTTGATGTAGATGTTTCCACCAAGATGTCCCCAGAACGTAGTTTCCTAACTGACTTCACAGAGACTAAAAAATGCAGATTGAAAAATCGAGGTAGAGAAATACATTGAGGTGGTAACTGCTAATCATAGTCCTGTAAATGTGGTCGTTTTCACTCAGTGTGGATTTTTAACCCACTGGGTGTAGGATCCATAAAAATGGAGAACACTGACCCCCTAACCCACCCATCATAAAGTCCTGTAAGGGGACGCACTGCAATGCCAAACAGGGACAGTGCAGATACACCAGGATTTCGTGGGCACTACACCCAAACACTAGCAACAGACACAATGTTCCCAACACCAGTTGAGAACGTCCAACACTGGTACTTAGTTGACCCTAGCCCATCAGGACTACCCGATTGATCCAGGGGGAGCCACCCCAAAGCCATCTGTCTACATGAATTCAAGGCTAAAGTGATGTGTTGAAGTACAACTAATATAAACTGATCCATTAATGACACTCTTCAACCACAAAGATCCCCTCCTTCCCTTCACGGGACGCCACTCACGGCAAACACGTGAATGGGTGTTCAGATCCCAGAGGAGGTAAAATGAAGCTACAGACCTTTCCTGGGAGGTCCCCTCATCATGTACAGGAATACACCTCGAGGGGCCGATAAAGTTAAACTTTACTCTAGCCCTTGAGGTACAAGAATATCCTTGGTGAGATAAACATTACATTTAAGTTGGCTAGTTTACCCTATATTTTTATCCAACTATAGTAAAAAACAATCAAATACCATCCGACCAAAAACAATAAATATTCCACGACATAGTTGGGAAGAGTAGGGAAACTAATGAGATTTTTTCTTTAAGACAATCAGTCATATTAACTGAAATAACTAAAGAAATGACAGCACATAATCTCAATGTTAACATTCGGGTTAAGAATCTTATAACACACTGACAACTAAATAATAACTCTCCAATTACGTAAAGTACATGATCACCACCAGTGGAAATCAAAACCACCAAACCCTGACTTACTGACTTATAACCAAGAGTAACATAACATTCAACGAATGAAGATATTGATCCAAAATTAAAAGTAAAGACAACTTATAAAATACACCATTAAAACCACCAATCTCTGGATATTTTCTATTAGATACACTCTTCTATGCTTTTAACATGTCATCAGCTGTAAACAGAGCATCACATATCTGACATAATTTGAACAAATGTAAAACCAAAATAGATATGTAACTATCGTCTAAGATAATGTTCTTGAACAATGTCAGAAACGTACATTATTTAGTATAGTAATGTAAATATATGGGTGTGTTGGGCTAAGGAGTCTTCTACAGTAGGTGTCTGTGACTTATTGGCGATAAATTCGACAATAGATATATATATTCGAGAAAAATAAACATATTTACAAAATTCTTTACACTATGGAGATCATAGTTATATCTTAAACACTATACAGTTCACTTCTTCTTGTCGAATGTCCACTTAGGCCAATTCAATTGCTTTAGAATTCAGTTAACAAGCCAAATTATTTGTCTCTATTTTTATCGCAGTAGTATCCGTCTATAATTCACTTACGCTGTGGCGTGAGTTACCGCAGTTGTATCCTGAACTTCCAATAATGGTCTGCTTTTCGTACTTCCAATAATCGTCTGCTTTTTATCAAAGTCCACACAGGCGGGTTCAATTAGTATAGAACGCCCTTTGACGAGACAAATTCTCCTTATCTCTTTCAAACTATTAATCTCACTCTAACATATCAACCTTTAGGCGATTCACTCCCACAACAGTTAACTTTACGTTTTCTAACTTTTCTCTGACCGAACTTCTCTTTCACGTGACTTTTCTTTTACTCTGTTTCCGCTCGGCTGGTCGCAGCTATTTATACATCTATCACTTAGGACTAATAGAAATCTCCATAGCCTCGACATCAATGAATTACAAATACAAAATACATAAATTAATAATACTATCTACACTAAACAGTCTTTTATATCTGTCAAACAACATTTCCTATTACGAAAATACACACTATATAATATCCGTTATACCGGTAGAAACAAAATTATCACTATCATATAATTTCCTGATATATTTATTATTTTGTTGAATTCGTTCTGTACGGAAAAATATTGATTACTTTTCTCTGCTTTTTCAAACCCTTTGACATTCGCACGAATCAATATCCCGAAACGCTGATTTTTTTGTACTTCATCATTTAATAAAATAAGCAAATTTAGAATCACATTCAGTATTATCTGCCAAACGACTGGTTTCCCATTGAAGCTTAGATTTCAGTTTATTAAATGCCTGATGCTTAGCATATCTACGAGTTTACCAATAAATACCTCGAGACGAAAAAAAAAATTGCTCCAATAGAAAAGCGAATTTGGTTTACAAGATAATCTAATTCATGAAAATGAACGATATGATAACAATAACATATTCCGTATCCTTTAAATGTTTATTAGTAAACGCCTACACACAGGCCTCAATAGGCACTGATTCAAAACACGAGGCTTCCTAAATCATATTATGATTACTATAGGGGAAGAACGTTTATCGAACGTGCAAAAAATCAGAAAGAAAATGCCTTGGAACACAAATTTTATCTAATTTACATTATATAAGATTACCACCAAACAATTTCGTAAAGCCTTTATGGAAATAAATCAACTAAATCATATGTATCCAGAATATTACATAATACATTTCGTAATCTATCACTGACATGAGTAGAGGGGCTCTTATCTAACTGTTAATTGGAAATGCAATTATAATTCCCTAAAAGCGATCAAACATCTTTCTCACCAATATCTTGTTTCTTGTCAGGAAAAGTTTTGTTAAGCAGAAAGCTACACAATGGGCTATTTCCACCGCTAGTATCAAAACCTGGTTTTAGCGTTATAAAACACACAACATCGTTAAACCGGAATATTAGAGGACTATAAGCGAAATTATTTGTGTATCATAAGCAAACGAAACTAACTTTAAGCTAATTCCTACTAACGAAGAATTCACTATCATGTAACATGATACAGTCACGCATCTTCTACTTTCATCCTGATATGACCACATAACATCAAGAAATGCTTCATATCATAGCGATTCTTTCAAGCACACAATGCCATACTTGTACCAATTCACACAGACACACAAAAAACACTATAAATAAATTAAAGTTGAAGACCATAAGTTGAAAGATAATTAATCACTGTCTTATTGCAACAAATAATGCTTAACAGTCTTTCTAAGTTCTTTGAACTTCCTACCTCTTGTAAATCTTTCGACACAAAAACTTCAGTCAGATTGCGCTTCCTTGTTAATACTACATAATCCATCACTACCCAAAACTTCTAAAACGTTAAAAACACTTGAAGTACTTTCCATAGTATAAATTTCTCATTTGTGTTGTTTACTTAGTACAAAGCTACATAATGAGCTATCCGTACTCTGCCCACCGTAGGAAATCGAACCACGGATTTTTACATTGTAATACTGTAAATTTGATGCTGATCCACCATAGGACCCTCATGTACGCGTGTGTGTGTGTCAAAGAAAATTTTCACAACTTATCTCTATGTAGTATGATCCGATTTAACGGCAAACGGTACTTCCTCCTTCAACACAAGAATGTCGAATGAAGCATCATATCGTTCTGGAGCTTTGAGAGATTCAATATAAACCGTGCAACTGCGCACAAGATCTCCCAAAGTTCCACAATTTTTCCCAAGAGAATCTGCATAAAGATGATATACGTTTATTGCTCACATTGACATGATAATCATGCATAATATGATAAATGGCGGACAACCTACTGGACTTGGCAAGGACGAACAGTCGACAAACATTTAACGCGTACATTTCTGATTTCCCTGTAAATGTTATTGACTTTTCTCAAACAACAGATCCTTTCAACACATGTCAAAACTAAGAACTTCTCAGAAATAGTCACATATTTGATATATTCTGGCTCTTGAAATAACGAGACAATTATAACCTTATCTAATACATCCACTTTTCTAATTACTTCACTAATATTCACTCCAAAATCCAACGCAATATCAGCATATGAACACAGCACAAAAGTCACTCCAAATCCAATGGGCAACGATAAATAGGTGATCAACGATATTCCTCACAAACTTGCCGAAAAAATCTTCATAATCAATGCCATCATTATGTACAAAAAAGGTTAAGTCTCAAAAGTGACGCAAATGTTCTAAGACTGTCTGTCTGAACTATATTATATCAACTCCTTCTGCGACAGACATAACTAACGAACTATATTATATCAACTCCTCCTGCGACAGACATAACTAACGAATCAACACCCCCCCCCCCTTCCCGTAAAATAAAACTAAGAAAAAAGTAGCTGAAGTTAAAAGGTTCACGAATCCTTAGAGGGCAAACAGTAAAAGAAAAAAAATAACTACAGAAATCAGTTAACTTACGATCGATACAGAACATACATCTGTTTTAATACAGCCTATTCAAATCTTTCACCTGCCCTTCGGACCTTGAGCCATCAGATTTAGCCTAGTGCTTGTAGAGAGCAATTCATGAATAAAATGATCAAATCAGATATTAATATGTGTGTTACAGTTGTCAAACCCTAGTTAAGGTTAATATATATAACTGTGGAATTTTGTTTCCTGTCTGTCTTCTATTTAATATTATTTCCTCTTCAACAAGAAGAAAAATAACAGACATTTTATAATTTTTGAGTGCTTATTTCGCATAGTCTATAACAGATATAAAACCTCTGTTTTTAATGTGATGTAAGAATGTTTAGATATGTTCAGAAACATAGCAATAATAACTTTGTAGCATTTGAAACAGTTGTGACAGTAATTCTGATTTAGTCAAAAGTTCGACCTTATACAGAGAGTCACAGTAGTGTTACTCCATGTTTCTAACTTGGCTAGAGTCACTATCGTACTGCAGATTCGCTGTATATAGTTTTCAACGTTGCGAAATTCTCCTGAACCTTCCGAATTTTTCCTGATATGTAATTTAAAATTACCTGGTTATACTTTTCAAGAGAAATTTTAAACTGTTCTGATTGGTTGTGGAATGAGAGAAAGAGAGCTTGAAGTTCACTTGTTATCTTCATTTTCTCTATTACCTTTGTTAAAATTGTAACATATATATATATATATATATATATTCTATTTACTAAAGCTTAATTTTAAAATTAGTAGT
>NW_013666472.1:64562-68751 GCF_000517525.1 Limulus polyphemus
ACGTGGGGAAAAAACGCGACCTGATTTAAATCGTCACAACTGAACGCTCACATCCTTTTAATTATGTTTGAAATTATGAACATTGCTCAACATCATGAAATTAACCTATTTCAATAAGCAATCCTGAAAAATATTTGGGGGTGCTTAACTTTTTTCCAGGTGTATATATGTGTGTGTTCTATTTCTATAGCTATTTTGATTGTATTGTGTGCTACCCTTATGAACTATACATTGAATTTAAGATTGTCATTACTTACATTGCTTACACTGTCATTGTACAGTAAAATCAATTTTAAAGGGTGTCATTAATTTTAAAACTTGTATATGTGACTTGACCAAAGAGCAGAACGTCGCCTAAAGTATTCTTACACTTAAATCTTGACATTATTAATAGTATTCATTTGTAGAATTCTGATTGAAATATAGATATATTCTATATTTATTTGATATAATGTTCTTGAATAAATAAATGTCAGAGCAATGATTCAAGCATTGATAACTTAACTTAAAACTACAATTTAAGATTTTAAAGTTCGAGTTTATTTCATTAAATAGCTTTATTACAGTTCCTTATCTTTTTACGATGACATATCTTTAGAGAAATTATTTCCGTTCACTATGGTTTCTACGTAGAGTTGATTCTTCAACAATTTCACTGAATCGTTTCCTTTCCGGGTCATTACTATACTTTGTCGTAGACAAGTTAGTCCAGAATGTTTGCTGTAACACGAGCATAACTTTAGTTGTTAGCAAACTTATATTTTACTTCAAGGTTTGGAAACTTCATTTTTAGCAGTATGTTTTAAATTATGTTAGCGCTTAAGTTTGTTTATATTCTTAAAATGAATGTTATTTCTGGCTGGGAATTATTGGGTTTTAACAGCATATAGTAAAGCATTTATTACTGATTTATTTTCTTGTATAAATTTTAAATTACTATATGTTTCGTCGCTAGTTGACCCTATGGTAGAACTCAGGGATGACGAACTGGGTTCGGATCCGTGTGATATCACGAAATATTTTCCTTCTAACTTTAAGCAGTGCATGCGTTATAAGAGTGACAGTCAATTTCTTAGCGTGGATGATGGGTGCTATGGCGCTGCTGATTGGCTGCCTTACCTTTGATAAGTGGTTCAAAAATTATGGTCGGCGGCAGATAGCCTTAGTAGTTTGACATAAATAAAAACAAAAACAAAAAACGAAATACTCTATGCTGGAAAGAAAAATTCGATTGATCATTAAAGTAAACAAAATATATGTTTTTACCTAGACATTGACTTGGTGCCCTATGATTAGTGTACCTGGACTGCAAATCCCGAAGTTTCATGGTTCGCGTCCCGTTATCACGAAAGATCGTCTCGCATTTTGGTACCGTAGGCTCATTGTAAAAGTGCCCATTAAGTCCCACTATTTGATCAGACAAGATATTGATGGATATTGTTGACTAGTCACCATTCACTCTAGTCTATATCAGTTCAAAATTAGAGACGACTTTGGGCAGATAGGACTTAAACATCTGGCAAAAATTAAAAAACAGACAAACTTAAAACATGAAGAACAATTTAAACTGAACTTATTTTATCAAACAAACAAAGTAAGATATGGCACTCAAAAGTGTTAAACGAAACGATACTGTACTTAGACCATGAATTAACTTAAGAAAGTATGATATTAGACTTAAAACCTAAAATCAAACAAAGTACATTAACGAAGTTACAATAAAAGTACGAGAATTGAAACAAAATAAAAATCTCTTCTTTCATGAATTATTTCAAAAGTAAGTTATCTAGTTAAGCCTTTTAATAAAAAAAACAACAACTTTAAGCTGGGAGTTAGTTTTTATATCCTGATAATATTATTGCAAGTGAATGCAGTACGTTTTTTTTATATCGGATCTACAGTTTTAATATCAGAATAATCCTTTAAGTCATACTAACTGCTACATTTTATATTTAATAAAAACTTGTCCTTTATTAATAGACCTTAATTAACGTATGAAGCTTAGAAAACACGTAAACCACAGTTTACAAAGACGTTTTATTCATTTGGACAAGGCCAGGCATGGCAAGGTGGTTAGGGCTGTCGACTCACAATCTGAGGGTCGCGGGTTGGAATCCCCGTCCCACCAAACATGCTCGCCCTTTCAGCCGTGGGGGCGTTATAAAGTCATGGTCAATCCCACTATTCGTTGGTAAAAGGGTAGCCCAAGAGTTGGCGGTGGGTGGTGATGACTAGCTCCCTCTAGTCTTACACTGCTAAATTAGGGACGGCTAGCGCAGATAGCCCTCGTATAGCTTTGCGCAAAATTCAAAACAAATAAACAAATCATTTGGACAAAAGAAAAACGCGTTTCTTAAAAATAGCATTTTGTAAGTTCACCATCCGCTGACAAAATTCAAAAATAAAACTGAATAAAATGTTAATCAATCGTACAATATCAGTAAACTACCATCTTACAACATCTTTGGGTATATTTTATTGATTAATACGCTGTTGATACTACGTGGTACGTTAATTTCAAATGTAACAATTTGTGAGATAGAGTTTCATATCAAACTCTAAATTATTGTTTATACATCTTAAATTTGTTGATCTAGACTTAGAACTGGTCAGTTTTTTGTTAATCCTATTGCCTAAAGCACTGTTAAATATTTGATATCTCTGAACATAGTTCTTGTTTAATTAGTTCACATTATTCCTATATTTGATATCTCTGAACATAGTTCTTGTTTAATTAGTTCATATTATTCCTATATTTGATATCTCTGAATATAGTTCTTGTTTAATTAGTTCATATTATTCCTATATTTGATATCTCTGAACATAGTTCTTGTTTAATTAGTTCACATTATTCCTATATTTGATATCTCTGAACATAGTTCTTGTTTAGTTAGTTCACATTATTCCTATATTTGATATCTCTGAACATAGTTCTTGTTTAGTTAGTTCACATTATTCCTATATTTGATATCTCTGAACATAGTTCTTGTTTAGTTAGTTCACATTATTCCTATATTTGGTATCTCTGAACATAGTTCTGGTTTAATTAGTTCATGTTATTCCTATATTTGATATCTCTGAACATAGTTCTTGTTTAATTAGTTCATATTATTCCTATATTTGATATCTCTGAACATAGTTCTTGTTTAATTAGTTCATATTATTCCTATATTTGATATCTCTGAACATAGTTCTTGTTTAATTAGTCCATATTATTCTTATATTTGATATCTCTGAACATAGTTCTTGTTTAATTAGTTCATATTATTCCTATATTTAGCCAAATCCATATCCACTTATAAAAATAGTAAGGCTTGTACAAATTAGAATTGGAATTTTCAACTTGAACGGCATCTTATATGTAAAAGGGCTACACGACCCGGATAGAACCCCCCAAGTATTCAGGTATGGCGGCTCCAAATGTTGAACTATTGAGCAGATGAACAGCCACCAGCCATCAGCACCCGTCACCATAAGGGCTTTTTCTGGCTCTTTGAACCAAATACCGAGACTTGCTCCACTTTTACAACGCCACCACAGCTAAAAGTGGGGAATGTGTTAGGCGGCGTCACGTCTCAAACCTTGGCTTTTTCGATAGATAGCCCATTAAGCTAAATACAAAGCTACACCCGCCCTTTTAGAAGATGTAAGGTTATAGCAGATTTTCATAATAAGATGAGAATTTGTTTCGTAAACCTGTCTCACCTTTTGCTAGTGCACTTTATATATGTGAGCCCAGTATATATCTAACTGTTTAAAACATATGCTAATATAATTTTTAATATATTGCACCGAATCGCATTTCCCATCTTTCGTCTCTCTGGTCATTTAAATTATACTAGAAAGAAAACTCGTGTTTCGCGGACGAGACATTTTTTTGGTTGTGGTATTTCGTATTTGAATGCACAAGGTTTATAAAATGAAACACCAATCAGAATCATTTATATTGCCCTACAGTCAAGTGACCTGCCTAGACTAGTCACACATGAGATTAGGTAAGCAGAGTTTTGAACGAATCTGATGGCCGTGCGGGGCGTCTCAATGACTGCTAGGTTAAACCTATTCCGTAATACGTGATATCCACCAAATACTTCTAGTACAAAAGATACTTTGAGCCAAATGGCCTGATAAAAAATGACAAACCAATGACTTATCTAGTTAGGTTTGTTTGTTTGTTTTGAATTTCGCG
>NW_013666472.1:68807-75568 GCF_000517525.1 Limulus polyphemus
AACTCTTGGGCTACTCTTTTACCAACGAATACTGGAATTGACCGTCACATTATAACGCCCCCACGGCTGAAAGGGCGAGCATGTTTGGTATGACGGGGATTCGAACCCGCGACAGCCCTAACCACCTGGCCATGCCGAGCCTATCTAGTAAGAAACTTTAGATCTGGCGATGCTTTCAAAAACTGGATATGGGGTCAAGTATCAAAACTCGGTGATATTGCTTCCAAGTCCATACTCAACGGTCTAACGATACCGGTCTTTTAAGTATCTATAAACAAATGCACAAACAAAACCTTCATACATAAACAATGCTGTCTGAAACAGAGCTCTTGGAGATGACAGATCTATTCCCTAAATATTAGGTCGTCAAGAAATTAATGTCGCGTTTTGGAACACTTTAATTAACCATCCCCCAAAAAAACCATCCCCCTAAATAATAGTTAAACAAAAAACCTAAACGTCACGTTAATGTAGCTTATATAATGTGTAAAGTTTAATATACTCTAATCTTTAATAGTGATGGCACACAACGAGACACACAGAATATCAAAGAAGTTTATTGAAATATTTTGAACGTTCGTAAGTGTCAACGATAGTTCAGCAAATTTCGTTCAGGTGACTTTAGCCTTAAAACTGTGATGGCAGGGGCCGACATGTTGGAATTAATATTGATGCTCTAAAAAACCCTTGTTGAGTCTAACCCAAGGAACACACTCGTGAAATGGCCCTGAAATTGCATGGCTCTCATGAAACAATACGTAAACATCTAAGGAGTATGGGAAAACTCCACAAAGAAAATGTTTGGGTGTCTCCCGAACTCCCCGATGATCATTGTTTCCAATGTGTGAACGTTGCTTCGTCTTTTCTTTTTTTGGACAGAATTGTCACCGGTAATGAAAAATGGATTCACTATGCAAATATTAAACGCCAAAAACAATGGCTCAGTCCAAAACAAAAACCACTTCCGACCCCCAAACCTGGACTCCATCCGGAGAAAGTGGTGCTTTGCATTTGGTGGGACATCAAAGGAGTAATTCATTTCGAATTCCTCAATCCACAGCGAACTGTCAATACAGAGATCTATAGTCAGCAACTGAAACGCATAAATCAAGCCCTTCATCAGAAACGCCCTTCACTCGTAAATCGGAAAGGTGTTCTTCTTCTCCACGACAATGCACGTCCACATGTGGAACGTTTGACGCAACACAAGATTATGGAGTTGGGTTACGAAGTTCTCCCCCTCCCACCATATTCTCCAGATATGGCACCATCAGACTACCTTCTTTTTTGTTCGCTGCAACAACATCTTAATGGGAAAACGTATACAAATGTGGGAGGTGTTAAAGAGGACATCGACATGTTATTTTTTTTGCTTCAAAGCCAAGTGATTTATTTAATCAGGGCATTAACAACCTGATTGTAAGATGGAAAAGCATCATCGATAAGAATAGAGACTATTTCATTTAATAAATGTTTTGTTTTGATATATAAGTTGTTCGGGTTTTTTCATCTAAAAAAAACACGACATTACTTTCTTGACGACCTAATACCTTTCCCTTAACAATTTATACACCCACTATCTACACCTACACCACCTTTGTGACGTCGACCACACTTCTTTATTTTTAATTTCATTTTTGTATAGTTTAATGAAGTTTCTCACGTGTTTGTTTGAAACTAAGCACAAAGCTACAGAATGGGCTATCTGTTCTCTACCCACCTCGAGAAGTATCTCACGTGTTTGTTTGAAACTAAGCACAAAGCTACAGAATGGGCTATCTGTTCTCTACCCACCTCGAGAAGTTTCTCACGTGTTTGTTTGAAATTAAGCACAAAGCTACACAATGGGCTATCTGTTCTCTACCCACCTCGAGAAGTTTCTCACGTGTTTGTTTGAAACTAAGCACAAAGCTACAGAATGGGCTATCTGTTCTCTACCCACCTCGAGTATCGAAACCCTGTTCAAGTTATCGTCTCTAATGGACTTAATCGCAATGTCTATGATCCGTGTCTCCCATCATATATATGTACGTAATTGCATCAGATTTAGCGTATGTATGTCCTAACGTTCGTTGACAGCAGGTAGTAAACCTGTTAAATATTTCAACCTTTGAAAATATAACTATGGGTTACTGGTAACCTTATTTACTATTTGGCGAAGTAAACAGGAACAGAAGTTGTTTCGAAAGCTGATCTCAAGTAACAAGATTTTTAGTGGACTCAGGATTTTTAAAGTTTTTGTTGTTGTCGGGAAACATTTCTTATCAGTGTAATCGCGATGTATTTTAAAACAACAACTTAATTCACATAAGCTTATCCAGTTATAAATGGGTGTCCTTAAAACAACAACTTAATTCACATAAGCTTATCCAGTTATAAATGGGTGTCCTTAAAACAACAACTTAATTCACATAAGCTTATCCAGTTATAAATGGGTGTCTTTAAAACAACAACTTAATTCACATAAGCTTATCCAGTTATAAATGGGTGTCCTTAAAACAACAACTTAATTCACATAAGCTTATCCAGTTATAAATGGGTGTCCTTAAAACAACAACTTAATTCACATAAGCTTATCCAGTTATAAATGGGTGTCCTTTGAATTGTTTCAACCTGTTTCGCAACAATTTACTTTTAGCATACTGTAACCAAATTTCATGCGTATCTACCAAAACGGCTGATAGCGGTACAAATTTGTACCGAATAGACGTAACCGTAACACCATGAGGACCTGTATTTATACTAATGGTACTTAAATGGGAAATAATATATTTGCGGTGGAAATGCACACAACGCTATTAATGCAAGGTAAAGCAATGTTAAGATGTTATATATAAACGTTGCCGATATTTTTCCATTATATAACACTTCAGTGGTTTCAGTATTGGCTTTACATAATCTAATGATTAATCATTTGACAGAAAACGATGAAGATCGAGGTATCACAAGTAGTAGAAGAACAGAGCACGAGCGAGAAAATTACTCTGTGACAGTATAAAACATAGTTAAAAAAATCTTAATAAAAACTTAGAAATTAAATATAAAAAGAACTGTGAATACCCTCGACAAATCGTCATAAGGTGAATGGAGTACAAGTAATTTGATATTTTGTACGAAAATGTAAAAAATAACCACAACCATAATTTGAAATGAAAATCTCATACTTATTTTACTTTTTGCACTTCTAATCTTTGTAAAGAGTATGATGAAAAAGAGTTTAGATTTTGCGTGTACATTCAAATCTTTTAAGTGGGTTACTAAGATTCAGAAGAAGAGCTGATTACTTTAGCAAAAGTTTATTTATATAACAACTACAACTACAGTTATCTTACATATTTTTGAAGAAAGAAGCAGATTAACATCGATCACTAGTATCTACTCACGATAAAGTTCACGATAGACTTCAATCAAAATAGTTTAAAGTTACATAAAGGTTACTTGTGATGAATAATAACGGGAGCAAACAAGGATAGCTCAATCGTTTCTGTAGGATAAAAAGTTGCACTAGCTAATAACCTTAAAACTGGTGCATTTCTGCACCGTGTATAATTTCTGAGAACGATCAGTTCTGTTCAGTGGATCCGAATCATTATAATGCAAATTACCAGCATTGAATGTTTAAGTGTTGTTACATAAATAAAAGCTAGTTCTGAAAATACAGTAATCAATTTTCGTGCACGCCAACTTAAAACTGCATTTAGAGGAGCTACTGAAAAATAAACGCTTAAAAATGAAACTTACTATTGTATTATATATATATATACAATATTATTTTACTTACATTTTAATGCGTCTAACACTGCAAATTGTTTTCTTATTTTACAGTCATTTTATACTTTTTGTTTGTTTTGTGTTAAGAACAAAGCTGCATATTGAGATATCTGCACGGATTGAACCTCGAATTTCAACGCTATAAGCCTCAACCTTACCACTTTACATTCTTTACGCTTTTATAAAAAACTTCTATTTTGAAAACAGTGAACATTAAAACTCAGCTTTATAACGCTCTTAAAAAAAGTTTCCCTCGTGGGTCAGCGATAAACTTACTGACTTATAACGCTAAAATCCAAGGTTCGATTCTTATCGGGGGATAAAGGGCAGACAGTTCATTGTGGAGTTTTGTGCCAAAAGAAGAAGAATGAAAAATAATAAGTTACAACATCAATTGAAATAAGAAATATACTTACATGCTCTAACGAATTCAGGGGGATGGGGTGAGGTGTGGCCACTCCCTTTCCGTAATCTTTCGCCCTTACGCTCTAAAGTGTGCCCCTTTTAACAATAAATAATTTCAATAAAATATTCTATTTTCTGCCTCTCCTAGCTACAGGACAATATTTTATACTATTATATTTTGATGTATCATCTGTCTTTATTATATAAATGATGTAGGGCGCCCAACCAGGCCACAGCACCCTCTTTCCAAAACCCTAGATCGGCTACTGCTTACATGTAAAATACCTTTACAGACATAATCAGCCTGATTAATTCACATTTAGATGTCATAAATTCTGATTAATAAAAACCGAAGAGTAGAAAAAAAATGCATTTGTGTCACCAAACTTAATTTCCAGTATGCTTGGAATGTTTACAAAAATTCATTCAATCAAATATAATGTCGAAAAATAACTTATAATATTTATGATTAAAATCACTTACACTAAATATGTTTTATCTCACACTCATCTGAACTTTTCCATTTTAGACATCTACAGCTTAAATGATTTTTATCCCAAATATTGGGCTTATTGGATCCTCGTGCTTCGCTAGCTTCGGCGGTTAATCCGTAAAGTTGAAATTCATATATTGTAAATAAATGAAAAACACACCTGATAAACGTTTGTCTTTTATCGTGCAACCTGGCAAACAAGTTTTGGTACTGAAAGAAAGACCTCTTGTGCAATGTCTTTTGAAATGCTATTTTTACTCTCTTCTGGTTTGAAATCCGAAATTAACAAACTAAGAAGAACGTGGAAAAAAAACCATCTGCAAATATTCGGTCTGTTGGATTCTAATGCTTCGCCAGCTTTCGGCATTTAAACTGTTTTTAAGTTTTGTGAAACAATTAACTGTGAATATTAACACAGTGTTTTCTTCTTGTTTTTTCACTTTTTTGAGGTATTAAAACAATAAAAAAATCTTTGAAAGTGTCAGTTGGTTACAATGCAAGAAACAACACTGTTCTAAACTCTGATAAAGCAGAATTTTCATTAGTTTGAACTTAAGCACAAAGCAATACAATAGACTATCTATCACGGGTATCGAAACCCGGATTCTAGCGTTATAAGTTCGCAGACATACCGCTGTGCCACTGATGGGCGAATTTTCATTAGGTTTTTCGTTTGTACGTAAATATAGAAAGAACTTATGATTCCTATTTTTGATTGTCCCATTTTGCGATAGATGGCGAGACATTTTCCGAATGCTCAACATTGTAAATTTGATGTCAGTAAACTGCGAACTAACTGATCACTTTTTACATACTGAAAACAAATGTAGATATACTGTCAACTAGCTTATTATGTTGTGTGCCTTTGAAAACAATTTCGAGGAAGTCGATTAGCTAAGGAACAAATGGATGTTTTCGTTAGCATTTGATTTTGTTTGTTGAATTTCGCACAATACTACTCGAGCTGGCCGTCCCTAAATTTTAAAGTGATAGACTAGAGGGAAAGCAGCTAATTAACTTCACCCACTACCATCTCTTGTAACTACTCTTTATCAACAAAAGTAGGATTGAACGACATATTATAATGCCCCAGGGTTCAAAGAACAAGCATGTTCGATGAAGGGATTCGAATTCGCAACCCTTTTTTAATATATGTTTTCTTGGAGCCAAGGGTGTGCTAACTTCCTTCTAATGTTAGGATAGCACCACCCATAATGTTCTCTGAAGATGAATTTGATGATTTATGGTTCGCGACCCATTGCCACAAAAACGCGCTCCGGATTTTAAGCCGTGGATGTGCTATAAGATAATAGTGAAGTCCCACTATTCGATTGAACGAGAGCATACAAATAAATATTCAAATCAACATCCTAAGCTTTGAACAAGTAGACTAGATCAGTATTGGAAACCAATTTTCACCAATTCTGACAAATGGTCTCATGATTTCCGCATGATTTGACACTTTTCAAAATTTGTTTTATTTTTCTGCTTTTACACTTTACAATCTTCTTTCTTCAATTTTCTTGTACTTTTGCTGCCTGATGAGGCTAGGAGAACACAGGCAATAAGCAACTCTACACTCACCAAAATTCTGGCACTGAAGTGTGGATTACAATGTTGCAGATTTTTACAACCTTTGGAACATCGACACTTCCGAATCCTCTTTACAACTTCTTTATACAACCAATTCCTCCACCAAGTTCACTGTGGAAAAACAACAACAACAACAACGGACGCATTTGGTTTACGAAGGAGGTAAACTGTTTTATTACCCGTATTTATTGAAAAACAACCCTTACCAACTTGTACACCCTCTGGTATTCTGCAACCTGCACATCCTCTGGAATTCTGCAACCTGCACATCCTTGTAATTCTGCAACCTGCACATCCTCTGGAATTCTACAACCTGCACATCCTCTGGAATTCTGCAACCTGCACATCCTTGTAATTCTGCAACCTGCATATCCTCTGGAATTCTGCAACCTGCACATCCTTGTAATTCTCCAACATGTACATCCTCTAGAATTCTGCAACATGTACATCCTCCGGAATTCTAGCAACCTGCACATCCTCTGGAATTCTGCAACCTGCA
>NW_013666472.1:75800-80284 GCF_000517525.1 Limulus polyphemus
CACATCCTCTGGAATTCTACAACCTGCACATCCTCTGGAATTCTGCAACCTGCACATCCTTGTAATTCTGCAACCTGCATATCCTCTGGAATTCTGCAACCTGCACATCCTCTGGAATTCTGCAACCTGCACATCCTCTGGAATTCTGCAACATGTACATCCTCTGGAATTCTGCAACCTGCACATCCTCTGGAATTCTGCAACATGTACATCCTTGTAATTCTGCACATCCTCTGGAATTCTGCAACCTGCACATTCCTTGTAATTCTGCACATCCACTGGAATTCTGCTCCCTCGTAGAAACAAAAAGTATGCATTCTTAAATCTCTTCTACTTCTACACAACAACCACAGTTTATACAGCCCCTATTTTTCAAACGAAGGAACTTCCTACTGAAAAATAACCTGGAATTCAACAAATGTCTTCAAAAAAAAAAAGAAAGAAAATAAGATAGTCAACTTTAAGAATAACGCTAAACAAACAAGAAATCAATATCAATAGTCCAAAATAACGGTCCAAAAATTCTAAGCTGAGAAGCCTACCCTGCGTTAAGAAAAAAAATTAAAGAAACATTGTTGATCGGACAAAACAACCCTCCTGGAATAAATATCCAGACGTTCTACTTTATCGGTTCTCCAGTAGTTGTTAAAACAATTAATCAGTACTTTCATTAAATGATAACACTTAGCGTCTCTCCTCCTCTATGAATGACACTTGTCACCGTTGAACCCACGCTTACACGTTATCCAACACTGTTGACGCTTTTCAAAATTTGTTTTATTATTCTGCTTTTACACTTTACAATCTTCTTTCTTCAATTTTCTTGTACTTTTGCTGTCTGATGAGGCTGGAGAACACAGGTAATATGTAGCGTGTCATATCAACTTTGTTTTCACTGCTTTTTGAAGCCTATTTTTTATTTATATTATAGTTTTTACTATAGGCTCCTATTTCAAGATGTCATACTTATCTTCCAATAAAAGAAGTTTTATTTTCACACTCTCATATATATGCATAATAACGTTGTTAATGAAACCAAAACTACTACTCGTTTTACTCCGAAAAATAAAAGAGAAAAGAAAACAACACTGTGTTTTTATGCTAGGCTAATTATATACTCCTTCTTTTTCGAGGGGATTAGAGAAATTAATTACAAATTTACTACAACAAAATTAAGTGTTTAGTAGTTGGAAAAAATGAGCATGGTATGGTTTAATAAGGAAAAAGAATCTATTCTGAGGAAAATGCTTGGGAATTACCTAAGAAAATCCATGGTATGCTTTCTTAAAGTCTAATAATCGCTTTATTTATAATTATACATAAAACGAATTGACCACTTATTTGTAGCCACCAGTACGCCATTAAAAGTGTCTGAGTTTGAGACGTCAGGTGGATAGAGATTTCGGATACTGAAGAATAAGAAGAAACATATTTTTGATAATAAATTGACAAATAACGACTTAACCATAACGAAGTGGTTTATCTTTGGGGAACATACCTGTCGAAACGTGTAGTATGTTCCCCAAAGATAAACCATCTCATTATGGTTATAAGTATGTTCCCCCAAAATAATTTACCTCATTATGGCTATAAGTATTTTCCCCCAAAATTTACCACCTCATTATGGTTATAAGTATGTTCTCCCAAAATCAACCACCTCGTTATGGTTATAAGTCGTTGTTTGTCAATTTACTATTAGATTAACATAATGTGCTTCCTTTCCTCGAAAACCAAGAAGTTGCTATTCATCTCGACATTAACCTAATGTGCTTCCTTTCCTCGAAAAGTCACATGAAAACCAAGAAGTTGCTATTCATCTCGACATTAACCTAATGTGCTTCCTTTCCTCGAAAAGTCACATGAAAACCAAGAAGTTGCTATTCATCTCGACATTAACCTAATGTGCTTCCTTTCCTCGAAAAGTCACATGAAAACCAAGAAGTTGCTATTCATCTCGACATTAATCTTCTTATCATTCTCCTATCGTATCAAATTTTTAGCTAAGTGTAAACATTACAACATTTTTAAAAATCTAAAATGTAAAGTTTAACGATATCAGATTCATACTCTGTTTAAAGATATTACGTTTGTAAATATTTGTTTACGTGGATGAATATTAAAAGAATCTTACATTTCGACTATGAAAAACGAGAAATAGTCAAAACTGACTAAAATTATCAGAGAGTACATCTCTTTCTTTTTTTATCATAGCACGTAAGTGATTACGTTCAACATTTCAGTTACTTATATTACAATAAATACATATTTCGACGTTTAATCTTAAGTTAGTTTGTTTTTGTCAGCGCCCTTCAAAAGATTCCCAAAAGAGGGCGCTGTTCGGCAAAGGAATTTTTCTTTGATGCCTCTATACACTTACCAAGAGCGCAGGAAAGCCTTGCCAGTCTGCTGGAGGAAGACTGGAAAGCAATACACTGAAGGATTTTGTAGTGGCTTTACAGGCAGGAAAATATTTACTGCCTACCTTAAGTAATTTGATGTTATTCGTTTAGTTTCTCTTGCAACGTTGCGAGTGTATTAAATAAACATAATTACTAGTTGTGTACATAGTAGCTCAATCCTTCTTCCCAAAACAAGATCTTCCAATATATCTCTCGGTAAAGTAAAAGCTCTCGAAGACGAACTTTGAAGAAACATGAGAGCCCATTTTGGTTTTAGAAGAATTTAGTAAGAACACAAGACGTTTCTCTTTGGACATATAAAAGAAAAGTTCAGTTTTAGGCTATTAATATCATTACATTTTACATTTTTCTTTATAAATATGGAAATTTTGGAACTATTACATGAATTTTTATTGAATACCTGAATAGCATAGGACTTCTTACCTTTCGTTAAATAATCTGCTTGAATCAGTACTTTAGCTGAAAAAGTCTTATATATTAAGTAACATAACCATAAGCTCAGCAGACATTGAGCCGAGCCTGGCTGCCTGCAAGGGTTGGCCCGGCTCGGCCACTGGTCAATCGGTGGCAGTCGACTATGGCTCTAGAGCGGAAGCGTTCCACCAGACGCAGTGGTTCCCGCTACGCCGGCAAGAAACGTCGCCCGGTCAACAAATGCAAGACGTGCTGCCGCAAGTTCACGGCTTTCATGTTCTCCCATGTCGGGTTGTGTGGATTAGTTGTCGGCTACAGTATCATGGGCGCTTTCGCTTTCCGGGCACTAGAGGCTCCTTATGAAGAAGTAAAAGCTGGAGAGGTGACAGATATGAGACAGAAGACCGTGAGGCGGCTATGGGACATCACTTACGACCTCAATGTGCTCTACAAAGACAATTGGACTCGGCTTGTAGCTGCAGAAATTAAACGCTTTCAGTCAGATTTAATAGCGGCCGTTAAAGACGGATACGACGGGAAGGAGTTAGGAGCGGTTCAACAGTGGTCCTTCTCCGGAGCGTTTCTGTATTCTCTCACAGTCATCACCACAATAGGTAAGACGCCGTTTTTTGTTAATAAAGCAGGAGTAGCTTGCTGCCTTTATCTTTCTACTTTTTATTAACCGTTACGGGCAACGCTACAGATGATGCTAAAGGAAATACGTGCACGCAAAACAAAACAAACAACAACAAAAAACACATTAACTCATGCGTAGTAGTAGTACAGATTGTGAGACGCAGACTAGCATGGTAATAGTATGCTGAAATATATAAAGCAAATGGTTGAATGATGGGTTTCACAAATAAACTACAGTGAATTCATTTTCATATTATTACAGGGCATTCTTTTTTGTTTTGTTTTTTGTATTATCAAGTTCCATAAAGGAACTGCCATTATTGCAAAGCCAGCCAGAGAAGCTAATTCTTCTTGTACTATTTGTATCAAATTTATTACATAAACATGCTTTTGCAATTTTAACATTTTTTGAAGCATATTCAATAAAAATTATGAAAAGTTAACAATACTTTGGGGGAGGGCCATTGTAGTACTACAACAACTGTAACTTTTAATGAATTATAAACAACTTTTATTATAGAGTTTCGTAAAATAACAGTTATCTTATACCTGATGTAAATAAATCATCTTACATTGATTCTAAAATAACCTAATTTTGAAGAGAGCATAAATATTTGGCGTATTAAAAAAATTATATTTAATGCATATACTAGAAGAGAAATCATCATCAAAAATCAAATAAGAAACACATACGTGAAGGTCAGTATCTTATTTCCCAGGGAACACTTTAAACAACAAGCTTACAGTTATGGTATGAAACGGAAGACCCAGTTTATAAAAGATGTACATAATGAGCACTTTACTTCTAAGCTTGTTTACATGAGCTAACGTACCTTCTTTAAAAACTTTATAGGCAGAAATATAACATCTTATTTTTCTGAATTGAATTCAAATATTATTTTTATTTTCCGAGAATCATAACAAGATTCACAGTACTGAATAAAAACCTATAACCCGAGCGCTTCCGAAAGGTGGACCTTTCTTCTTCAGTTTGCCCCTGAAGAAGAAGGGTCC
>NW_013666472.1:80294-101881 GCF_000517525.1 Limulus polyphemus
ATTTATTTCTATCAAGACTTTTTGAACCTACGTGTTTTTCTAACATCATGAAGATTCACATTACTGGAGTTTAAAGCATTGACAACTTCAGTTAAAGTGATATGACCGATTTAGATTTATAATAAATGTGCCTTTAATATCTTTGTGTCTATAAAAACAAACTCGTATAATACGCACTTTCTCTGTTGGCAGCTCTTTTTTTTCCCTTCCCTTTTCTTATCTGTATTTTGTGTTTACTTATGGGTAGTTGCTCCACAGATATCAAGTAAAGATATCAGATGAAAAATGGTTACCAGGATGAAACATTGCCATTTGCCATGTTACTGGGGTAGATTAATGTATAGTTAGAAAATCATGATATATTTGTAAACTTGCTACAGTGAACACAGCTTATCACATTAACGTAATTGATATTATTTGTAAGCAAGTACCAAAATTCATTCTAAGTTCCACTCTCACTACGGGATATTCTTTGAAGCAAAAATAGTTAGATAATTGGATATCGGTAGATAGTATTACCGTAAAACAGAAATGATTTAACTCACTCGTGAATCGATACTATAGGATATTTCAAAGTATTTCTCTTGCTATTTTTACACGTTTTTTAATCAGTATAATTGATAACAGCTATTCAACAATACAAATATATATAGTTCTGAATATGGATTATTCCCGAAAAGTTTCCTTTATGTACACTAAATATTGATAACAGAAAATCGCGGGGATGTACAAAACTCATTACAGTTTCTTTAAAAAAAAAAAGATAAAACACAGGTTTTGTCACAGTGTTATATAACGACAGATATGTAAATAAGTCTACTTTACTCTTCATTTTCATTGAAGTAGCTATGTAAAACTAATAACTGGTCAAAAACTGATGTACTAATATACTGATATACTGATATACTAATATACTGATATACTGATATACTAATATACTGATATACTGATATACTAATATACTGATATACTGATGTACTAATATACTGATATACTGATATACTAATATACTGATATACTAATATACTGATATACTGATATACTAATATACTGATATACTGATATACTGATATACTGATGTACTAATATACTGATATACTAATATACTGATATACTGATATACTAATATACTGATATACTGATATACTAATATACTAATATACTGATGTACTAATATACTGATATACTGATATACTGATATACTAATATACTGATATACTGATATACTAATATACTGATATACTGATATACTAATATACTGATATACTGATGTACTAAGCAAATAGTGTAAAAAGAAATAAATGAAAAGGTTTGTAAAATATACATTAACTCGCTGATCCATAGCCTAGTATAAGTTTATGGTCAGCTGTACTACTCGCTGATCCATAGCCTAGTATAAGTTTATGGTCAGCTGTACTACTCGCTGATCCATAGCCTAGTATAAGTTTATGGTCAGCTGTACTACTCGCTGATCCATAGCCTAGTATAAGTTTATGGTCAGCTGAACTATTTCATTAATGTATTCATAATATTATTTAACAAGTTTGAAAGCCACAAACATTTAGGTAAGTTTTTACCTTATAATTTGTTATGCATATATATATATATAAACCTTAAAAAATGTTCCAGTCTTACACTGACACACAAGGCATTAAGGAAGAGCATGCTGTTAGTCTTAAAAACTTACAAATGCTAAAAAGTATTCACGTATGGCTGTTAAGACCTGGTTCACTCAATGGTAGTATTGAAATATTTTGAAGTGACTTCGTTTTCTCTAACAGGTCTGAATAATGAAGTCCACTATCTGGATAACACCTATCGAAACATACTGAAATGCATATGTGTGTAAATACAATACATAAACATACATAAAACATGCAATAAAAGTCCTGGGAGGCATTTCATGTCACACATACACACACAAAGAAAAATTACAAATATATGCTTACTTTTATTCACTGTGTTGTCTATTCAAGATATACGTAAAATATCAGTATTATACTGTTAATACATATTGTCTTTCAAGTATTACATTATGACTGTCTTCCTTCTAAGAAACAACATAAGAGTTAACCGATAATCTGCGGATCGCCACTTATAATAATGCTGATATTTTAGGGGCACTGTAGAGAAATTCAAAAAATCCAAATGGTTACGTCGTTGATTGTATGTTATTTACCCTTGTGAGATGTAACGGTAATTTATAGGAAATGATCTAGTTACATAGATTGCAATTCTACGATTACTTCTCGGTTATTGCATTGATATATATTTTCTAAACAAATTTGAAAGTTCGCGAAATTTGTTTCTACATATATTCATACGAATGTCAATAAAAAATATTCAAGAACAGCCTTGCTGTATATTCACGAGAAATTTTAATGTATAAGTTTCTAGAAGATTAGCCAATTTATAGACTTTAAATAAAACAAGATACTTTCTGAGTTCGTATTGAGGAATAAGTTATTGCCAGATTTGTTTTCTAAGCGTTTGCATCAAATTTGAGTACTGAACTAGAATTTTAAAAATTAAAAAAAACTTTGTTTTGAACGTGAACAACTCGGTAAAGGCATAGGTATATTGTAGTTTTAGTCACCTACCAATAAGGACAAGAAATGATGATTTATATATTTAAGAATCAATTAAAGAACATTTGCTGAAATTAAAATACGAGAAGCTATATAAAATAAACCCCTGGTGTCCTTTAGATGAAGCTTCTTAGATTCCATTGAATCGTTAGATAACATTACTAGATGGCGTTTTTGTATGTATTTTTCAAGGGTTTTTAGCTCATTCGAAAGGAACTAAAATGTTACTTATTGGTTTTTGTATTAAAATATTTCTATTAGAAGTTAAGATGGGTATCCTGATGATAAGATATATGATGTAGGCTTGCATTATTAAGTTAATATTATGACCAACAATTGATTATATTGTAACTGATTATAATTACAAAGCCTGTTCATGATGTTAAAAAAATAAATTCAACATAAAGATACAATACCAGGTAGGGTTTATAGGGTATCGTATATTTTTAACAAAACAAAAAACGAAGACATATCTGTCGAATTTGTCCATGCTTAAGTAGTTGGTAAGGATATGATTGACCTAAGAGATGACCTCTAATTTATAAACGGTCCGCTAATAATGAACTCATAGCTACTTATACTGTTACTTATGATTCAGTTTGATGTTCCTAATACAGAGAGAAATTTGATTCTTCTTTATTTTCACCCCTCCCACATTTATATATATATATACTATATGAAAATTGAGTACTTTATATTTAAACGATTTTGGAACCTCACTACATCGTTTTCAATCCATGTCGCTACGTCCAGTCATGCTCTATCAGGTTACCGCGCATCTTGTCAATAGTCCAGCAGCGTAGCTTCATTGCAAAATACTCCGTCATATCCTCTCTGTAAGCTCTTAAGCCATTTATTGTTCCATTTCAGCAGTGAGATCTCGAAGGGATCCATAGGCGACTTAAATGTACTCTTCGTATGGATATATGCTTCATTCTCTAGTTGCTTGATTGATGCGACACTTGAACTGATATGTCGTGGAAGACATTTGTGTATGTGACTTGTGTCGCTTTTCTTGATTATGTTGCGTACTGTTGGCTGAGACTGTGTTTGAAGCTGATCTTTGCTTTCGTGGGTTCTTATCTTTTACGTTATGCCAACTTTGCTTACTACGGCTGGGTTACGATTTGTAGCAAGTCTCTTTCTGGGTGGTCCTGGTTTCCTTAGTTGGTCCACATCTATTTGTTTTCCAATGCCATTAAATACAAAAGATATTCCCGTCTTACAAATTTTAAATCTCTAATGTGAGCTTATCTCTTTGATCTGAGTGTATGGAAAAGGGCTGTTTGTTACATACACTTCCCACAAGCGATCAATTGTTGTTGGTTCCAATTACCTACGAAAGCCAAAGAATATCAAAATGTACTTCTAATGCATACCATTTCATTTTATATCGATTGTGGTTGTTAAGTGGATTGCTGAATTGCGTAATACAACTTACTCAATCTTCTTTAACAAAACAAATGACAGCCTTGTTTTGAGAATTTTCACTAAAGTTAACACATATGTGTAGGAATATTGCAGAGGGGAACAAATCTGAAAATAACAAAACAAATGACAGCCTTGTTTTGAGAATTTTCACTAAAGTTAACACATATGTGTAGGAATATTGCAGAGGGGAACAAATCTGAAAATTATGAAACGGAAATAGCAGGTACGTTATACATGTTGGAGGAAAACATTTGTTTATGAGTTAGGTATTCTGAAGGGAAGTACATTTCGATTTAAAGAAGATTGAGTAAGTTGTATTACGCAATTCAGCAATCCACTTAACAACCACAATCGATATAAAATGAAATGGTATGCATTAGAAGTACATTTCGATTTATGTATATATTTCTACGCAGAACAACAAAAATTACTTTTTAAAAAGTTTAATTTTGAGGTCAAGAAAAGTAATTCTTGTTCCAGATAACTTCGAACATTTTTACTGTGAAATAAATCATGGTGATATTTTTATCCTGTTGACACTTCTTTTTGTCATAAATTATTCTGTTATTTATGAAAAATACTTTTTTTTTTGGCAAATTTAATGCATCTAAAGTATTTTTATTTATTTTGTCGTTGTAGCTGTAAATTTTGAAAATTGTATTTTATTTTTTTATATTTCTCTTCCTAAATCATCAAATACAACTTGATCATTTCTGTCTATATCATAGCCTAGTTAAGTCATCTGGTGCCAGGAAAATATATTCTATTTTGTTTTTCTTGGAATGACAATGTTAGTCATTAACGTTGTCTTTTTTTATCGCGAGGGTAACATGTTAAAATCTACTGTGACGTATTTTCCATTAAAGATCTCAACTGGTTCCCTGATGGGACAACGGTAGGTTTGTAGACTTACGATGTTAAAATTAGGTGTCTGATTGTCTTCATTGTATATTTTTGTGCTAAAACAACTACTTGTCAAACCTAATTTCCAGAGCATTAATTACAGAGACCATAAATACACTCTCATTAAATTAAGTGATACGTCAAACAATATTATCATTTTCTTATTTTGCTGAATAGGTTGTAGCCCAGATGTGAGCGTACTTGTAATGTGGATTTGATGCCTCATTGTTCACGTCCTGTTTCCCCTCAAACGCACGCCACATTTTGTAACCGGGTTGCGCTATAAGAGTGACCGTCAATTCCGACGATTCGGACAGATAAAATAGTTTTAGATTTGGCGGCAGTGCTGTTGACCAGCTGCTTTCCCTCTAGTCTATAAGTTCAAAATTAAAGACAGCTATGTGCAGTTACTTAATCCTTATGTAGCTTTGTGTTAAAGTTAAAAACAAATTTTTCATCGGATAAACAACAACGCCAGATCACGCTAAGGAATATAAAAATAGCATAGCGCTCGTTAATAATTTCTTAACATTCGCTAAGTTTATATGTAGTTTTTGTGGCTTATTTAATTGCTCATAAAACTTCAACAATGATTTATACGTTGTTACAAGAATTGAAAAGTATTTCATTTATTAGCAACAAACAGACGTAGATAAGAACCAGTCCCCTACAGTCGAACATATGGTAACTGATTGGCTGATAACTCGAATAGTAAGTGTTATCGTGAATGAGTTCGAATTTGTAAAACAACAAAAAATGTTGTTATTTTAGCTCTGTTGACATTTCTTTTCATCACAGATTCTTCGATTATTTGGTGTTTCGTGTATTCGATTTTTATCAAACATTAAGCGATAGAGTTTTAATGCAACTAGGTAGAATTTTGCAATAATTCTATATGGTATTTTGTTTTATTTGTTTGAACTTTTTCAAAGGATAGATGAATGAATAAATTGTGGCTATATCAAAGAGATGCAACGTTTTCTTGTCGTCTGTTAATGTGTATGAATGATAGTTAATTAAAACTTTATGGACCCTCCTAAATGAAGAACAAGAAAAACAAGGTGTAATTATTCACGCACTATTAATGCCTGATTTACATTTGGCACACACTTAGTGGATGCACTGTTGTTTTGACAGTAATTATATTTCCCAACAACTAGATGAGGCCAGATATTAATAGAGCTTGAGCTTTAGTGCATGAATAATGGTGAAAGATGGCAAGGATGGAATAACCATTAGACGTTAATAACTTAAGAAGTTGATAAATAGTTACTGTGAAAGCACTACATAAAAAAAAATCGCAAATTAAACAAATCTTTACATCTATATATATAACATTGCTGTTTGATGTTTTATTTATCTCCCTCTCTTCTTCCCCCTCTATTTATGTACACACACACATGAAAATGAGGTATTTATCTCCTTCTCCCTCTTTGTATGTGTGTATGTATATATATATATATAAGAAGTGTTCACAATAAAAGGTTAAAATCGGGAAGTATTTACATGTATTACAAAATAATACAGTGTTAGTTAACTTGGATTAGGATGTCAGTTAAGTAACACGAGCAACAACAAATTAATAAGTAACTGTTATGACAATATATCTAGTTGCTAAGGGTTAAATCATTTTTAAACAGGTAAAGAGGGAACCCTGAATGCTTGTTGCTGCAAAATTTATTGTTTCGTTAATTTCTCCATTACACATACCAAGCTATTTTCTCGAACGAATACGTTATAGAAATGAGTTGAGATAGTGCAACCAATAGTATGTTTTTTTTGTTAACATTAAAGAGGAGGTAAGATATTATGAACAGATAAACGAATGCTATACGTTTTCTGTCTCTTTCTCTTACATAACAATTTGAAGAGTCTGATCATGCAACTTCATAAATAACGTTAGAAATATGAATATTATAACTTTTGTGAATTACAAGAGTACGTTATTTTGTATTTTCTTGCACATCTATACTTACATTTTGTGATACACGAATGTATAATTATATTAATATGCGCTACACTAGTCGTTATTTAGTAATTCTTGTCTCAATAATCAGAGGAAAAGTAAATTTATTTCGATTTAATGTATACTTTGCTTCTCATTGAAATTTAACTTTCTCCTCATTACGTAGTTTAAGACGTTTCAGGTTTCTCTAACATACACAGAAGGCAGATAACATATTTAAACACTAGTTTTGATCCTATACCGTGTCTTCTGTTCTACGTTTGTTCAGGTTTCTCTAACATACACAGAAGGCAGATAACATATTTAAACACTAGTTTTGATCCTATACCGTGTCTTCTGTTCTACGTTTGTTTCCTTACATTTACTTGACATAACTATAATTTACAGCCGAGAAGAAGAAGACAGAGTGTTCCATTACACGTTATTCTTTAAACTGCTAGAGATTATTTTGTTGTAATGTTTGGTTTCGCTGTGCCATTGTGCGTGTAAAGCCGTTATTATTTAGATTATTTTGTTGTAATGTTTGGTTTCGCTGTGCCATTGTGCGTGTAAAGCCGTTATTATTTCCATATATTTATTTTTTATTTTATGATATTAATAACTCCTGTTTAATTCTAATTCTTAGCTAGGGTGACGTCTATTTCTTTTTCTTCTATAGTCTGTGATTCTTATACGTTATATGGTTTCCATGGAAACTGTCTTGGCGCTTTGCTTTTCCCTCAAGTTTCCTCCCATACAGTAATATTTCTATCTGAAGTTTTTTATTAGCAAATAAGAGAGTATTAGAAGCTTATATTTTCTGAACATGATTATTATTTACGGGTTATGTTCCACAGCATCTGGCTAATAGGACATTTTCACGTGAAATCCAAATCAGTCACAGTTGACCACGTATGAACGTGCCTCAAAGATCTTGGCGTTTGAGTATAGAAGTCGGCTTGAGCGATTTCCAGTGCACATGTATTGTTACGCATTAGATTTTTAAATGGTCTGAAATTGAGTTAACTGATAATTTAAATTTAGTAGTTAAATTGTACTTTGGATTCAGTATTTGAATATATGCCGATATTATTAGTCAATCTACGATACTTGCCAACAAGATTGATACACACCGTCTTCAATTTTTAACACAAATGCATTTTAATATATGCACAACAATATAATTTACAGTAACAATTATTATAAACAAAGATTCATAAACAAAAGTTTCACAATCTTACAAACGATTTAAAGTCTACTTTCTAGTTTGGAACTCCCTTGATATCTTATCGAGGATTTACGATGAGCGAGTTAATTACGAGTTGATGTAAATACGATTCGCCGGGAAGCTAGCTAGCTTTGTCCTTGGCCACACACGCTAGGTTTTCCACCGTTGAAGTCAGGTAATGTTTTCGTAAAAATATTAATGTCCGACGAGAATCCGCTGATGTTGGACGATTTGTAATGTTCGAAATTTATAAATATTCCTGGTCAAATATCTTAAGTTTTCCGATTGATAAGCGTTATACAAATCACAATTATAGCTTTAGAAGTTTAGAGCACACTGACTATAGCGAACTATTGATAGACACTCTCTTTGGCGAGTCGCGTTGGTTGTATTTATAGGCGTGGGTAGGTTTTCTAGAAATTTCAGATTACATAACAATACTGAGCTATATTTAGACGTTTACGTATATATAGATATATTGTTGATTCTTACTATGGTGAATCTTCTACAACTTTGGAAAAAAGGCGGGAGTTTCGCAATACATATCTAACACTACAAGCTATGTATGTTTTTTAAATATAAACTTAATCTAAACAAACGTTGACATTAAAAAAAATATATATAACAATAAATTCGTTACAGTATAAAATTACTTTGTGCCCCATACAACCTAAATAATATATTCGACTGACAGTTCTTATGCACAAATTTAACAGCATAATAAGCTGACGACTCCAACGTTTTAAAGTGCACAATAATTTATTGTATAAAGTGAAAAGCAATAAGCAGCTAAATAAACTAACTACTTTTTTCGGTGGAACATGTTCCACCATTTTCAGGAGACAGAGAAGACAAAAAAAAAGTATATGCCCTGTAATTGCACATGTACAATTTTCATTTTGTACAGTTGCACCACTTACAAAATTGGCCTCCAGAAATTTACTTCCTGGTATTTGACTGATGTATAAAACACATTATAAGCGTTTTTAATAAACTTTAGAGCAAAATCGTAGAGTCATTGAATCATTTTAATGATTTTATTTCCGTATACTATTCTAAGAACGTACGAGTTAAAGCAAAGATGAATATTTAATAATATGCCAACCACACTACATCTCCATATCAAGTACCGACATGTCCTTGAACTCAATGCCAGGGTTCATCAAACCGGCTGGAATAAAACAGACATTGTAATGGTTGAGGGACATCAGTAACTTTACGGACTTACAACGCCAAAATCCAGGGCTCGATTCCCCGCGGTAGACAAATCAAATAGCACAATGTGGCTTTGCTATAAAACAAATTGTCGAAACGCTATTTATATCACCAATTTTCATAAACAACAACTATTATTGTATGATATAGTTTAAATCATTGAATTGTAATTATTATCAATTTTATTTAAGTGATTTACATATCAGAATTATGGTAAAGATTAACAAAGCAATGTTATTTGTTTTTAACACCAATTGTTTATTATTATTGTTTTATTTGAATTAACTTTACTATCATTCAGAATAACTAGTCTTATGCAAGAAACACTGAATTTTCGAAAGATATTTGTCGAACAAAAGTGCACGACATAATTTGGAAAAATATATATTAAAAATACTTCAAAAATATTTTATTAAAGCAAGAAAATGCAATGCATGAAAAAAAAACTTTAAAGAGGCTAAAAACACTGTTTTCAAAACTATCATGAGAAAATCACGACTTGCATGTGGTTGTGACTTACGGTTTCAGTAAACGATGTCTTTCAAGTATAGAGATTTCTATTTTGCCAATAATAAAAGCCTGATTACAATGTATGAATAGTTTGTTTGGTAAACGTGATTCATTCTGCGTTAGTTTTAGTTAACACCCCAGTCTCTGCAAAGATCATTCTGCGTTAGTTTTAGTTAACACCCCAGTCTCTGCAAAGAACATCGCATTTCTTTTCAAAACAGAGCGTGTAGAGTTTCTTTTATTTTGAGGTTTTGAGTTGAATTAAATTCTTTTTTAAGTTAATTACATCTATTCGTGCTCTTCGGAAGGTCAGCTACAGCATAAAATGTTTAAAATAGCCCTCCCGCCGGAGACAATAATAACGGTTCCAGTTGCTCGACCTGGCAACCTGCCTACCACAAAAATAACTGTATGTTTGTATGCATGTCTCACAAGCAGAGACTTTGCATTCTGTGTTGTTTCTATGTAAAAGTGATAGGAATTATCCGAGTGAAGACACTGTCACCTAAGATCTGAGCTTTTTTCATATTTCTTTACGTGGCTTGGGGATAAGTTTCAACTTAGCAATTATACATGTAAAGAAAAAAGGGATTTTAGCTAATTGTATATTTATTAGGCCATCCACCATATTTACGTGGTCTGAGGACAAGTTTCAACTTAGAAATTATACATGTAAAGAAAAAATAAAGGAGATTTTGGTTAATTATTGTATTTTTCATTAGGCTATCCACAGAACATTTATTATATTACTTTAGTGATTACTACAATATATTTCATGATATATGTTACTTTTAGCAGTATTCTTCGTTTTGATAATAGATTATCTGGTCTAAGGAGCATTCTGGACTACTCGAATCCAACGTATAGAAACGTATAACCATTAATCACCAACGCCATACACTTTGTATTAATGTGATTATATGGTGTAACTAATCACTCTGTTTGGTTTTGATTCCTGATATTCCCACTTAAAGTCACGTTGGTTAACTCCACGAAATCAAATACATGTGTAATAGATGTAAAACAAATCATTACAGTCCTCATTAGTCAAGAATATATGTCTGTGTTGTTTTCAAGTCCTTTGTACAACAAAAGACACTTTCTATTAATCGACGTTCCCCTATAGCATTTATTAGGTAATTCGCATGTCAGCTTTTAAATTATGAATAACAATTGTTTCATATTTGAAAACTAAGCAGTTTTATTTTATGTATATGAAATCTTTGATACACTGTACATATTACTGAGATACAATCCAACGAGTATTCCATTGAAAAATGCTTCCCCCCAGTGACATAGCGGTATGTCTGCGGACTTACAACGCTAGAAACCGGGTTTCAATACCCGTGGTGGCAGAGCACAGATAGCCCATTGTGTAGCTTTGTGCTTAATTCCAAACAAACAAACATTGAAAAATTAATAACGAAATGTATAAGTATATGTATATATATTAATATGCAGGACTAATAAAAGTTAATGAAGTTCGACAGTATTGAAAAATTAAGTAGAATTATTTAAACTATCATATTGTGCTAAATGACTTCTCAGATTTTATGTTCTTGTTGGATATCAAAGAATTAAAACCTAGGATTCTATCCGACAAATCAAGACAATAGTAAACAGAGTTAATGATTTACAAACATGATGAAGTACTTGTGGCGTAACTACATGTTGGAAGCCGTCCATTTGAGATGGCAAAAATAGACTGAAATGCACCGCAACCATGCTAGAGCTCCAATACACAAGCATCTTCCTTAAGTTTACAGACTAATTTGTCCTGCTGCAAACGCTACTGTCTGGAAGAGATAGTATGTAGTGGGAAATCCCTTTCATCCTGGCACTTTGAAATACTTGTAGGGCATTTTCTTGTTGGCCAGATCCATACTTATGTATAAGAGTATGCTTCTTCTTTTTTCTGTCTGTAGTTTGGCTCTTTTATGCCTGTACTGTTTCGTTCAGTACTAAATGTTTTGCTTGTTTTAGTTGCCAATTCTTGAAAAACATTTCTTACAGACCTTAATCCCTCTCTTGTAAAAATACATAGTATTACAACTTACGAAGCTAGAGAGATATGTCAGTTTTGTTTGTAAGTGGAATTGATATTCTATATTGCTAATCCTAACAACCTTTGGTAGACAAATGTGTTACATTACTGGTAAGAATTTACTTGTAAAATTTAAATAATATATTGGATTTTACAATAAGGAGAGAGTCGTATTTGGGGAAAAAATGTGAATCTGGTAGACATTTTGATGGCTTACTGACATGTAGTAATATTTAGTCTTAATTTACTAGTAAATGGAATGTTATGGATGTTATTTCAAGAGATCAGGACACACGGTACTGTGTCTTGCGGCCAAAAAAAACCTGCAGGACACTCTATGTGCTATTAACAGGAGTAATATTTAGTCTTAATTTACTAGTAAATGGAATGTTATGGATGTTATTTCAAAGAGATCAGGACACACGGTACTGTGTCTTGCGGCCAAAAAAAACCTGCAGGACACTCTATGTGCTATTAATATTTTAGCGATTTTCTACTTTCTTTAGGTCTGACTGTGGCAATCCAAACTACCGTGGATATTTTCTGTGGATGTGCTCTATACTGGACCCTTACTTCGCATACTAAATTTGAAGGCAATCCATTAAGAAATAGACAAGATATATGATATCCAATTTTTATTTAATTGTTTTCTATTTTTTTCTTCGCACCGAATGTACGGAAGCTTTATTTGATAGAAAAATATACTTAACTTTTATGGATTTGTTTTTCAAATTTAGTACACTGATGGATTTTTACAACTTACAATTAGATGTCAAATTTTGTTTAAATGTAAGACACATGTGCAATAGAATTCAACAAAAACATCTCAAATTTGACCAAAAGTTTCCTGCATGCCAACGCAAAAAGTCACGTGAACTATTGGTCTGAAATTTTTACTACAGCTTCACCCAAGATAAAAGAGGACCTTTTTAGTTTGTTGTTATTCGAATTAAAGGTGGCTGATTTAGAGCAACAAAGCTATGGGGTGACATGACATGCAGATACAAAAGTATTGGTTAGGCCAAGCAAACTAGATTATCAGTTTCTAGCTCAAGTTTTCAAAAGAATAATATGGGTGGATGGTTATTATTCAATTTTCTTTGCCAACTTTTAAGCACAGATTTGCTAAATTTTATGAAATTATTTTGCTCTTTAACGTCACGCAATATTAACTTAAGCAATTAGCGTAAATAATGATACTTGGCACGATTGTACCGAGTGCATGCGGGTGATGACAAGAAATTATTAATCTAGATTCCATGGCGTTACTATAAAGAAAGTTATTAACACTGTTATAGAGAGGAAAACTACCAATCTGGTCGGTTCTGTAAAGTACAGATCTGTTTCGAATAATAGGATTAAGATCTTAAAGCTAATGTTGGTTACTATCGAATGTCACTTTCTTACTTACTGTGGTTTGTTGGTGTGCGTTGACAAACATTCATGATATCTAATGAAAAACACCTCAGGTGTGAAAAAAAGGTGCGGCAAAAAAAAAAGGATCCAGCGTGTGAGTTAAAGGAATGAAATCAAAATTAGCGGCCAAACTGGTAACTACACGTATAGCATTGATAAGAATTTTACAGTAAATCTTCATTCATTAGTTTGCTAGGCCACGTATTTTGTTTTACCTACCATCATGCCCCACTCATAGCTGGTTATTTTCACCTGATGCTCTGAAGATACACATGCATCGTTTTGATTAGCTTGGTATTTTTACGATTTCTTACGTTCTTTTTTCATTCGAGTGTCATTATTGGCATAAGAATGCACAAATAAATACTTATAACAGGAATGGAACCATCCATTATTTAGACCTTAGTTCACAGTTAACACGTTCTCTTTATATATAATTAATCACAGTCCATAGTTAACACAATCCATTTCTATATAACTGTAACGAATTTGTTGTTACATATTTATTTTAATGTCAATGTTTGTTTGGATTGAGTTCATATTTAAAAACATGCATAGCTTATAGTGTTAAATATGTATTGCGAAACTCTCGCCTATTCTCCAAAGTTGTAGAAGATTCTCGAGAGTAAGAATCAACAATATATGTATATACTTAAACGTTTAAATGTAGCTCAGTATTGTTACGTAAGACTGAATTTTCTAGAAAACCTTCCCACGGCTATAAATATAACCGACGCGCCAAATAGAATGTCTATTAGTAGTTCGCTATAATCAGTGTGCTATAAACTTCGAAAGCTATAACTGTGATTGTTATAACGCTTATTAATCGCAAATATTTCAAATATTTGACCAGAAACATTTACAAAGTTCGAACATTACAAATCATTTAACTTCAGTGGATTATCATCGGACATTAGTATTTATACGAAGATATTATATAAATTCATTGGTGGAAAAACTCAGCGTGTGTGGCAAAGGTCAAAGCTAGCTAGCTTCCCGGCGAAAGGTACTTACATCAACTCGTAATTAACTCGCTCATCCTAAACCCTCGATAAGATATCAAGGAAGTTCCAGACTAGAAAGAAGACTTTATATTGCTTGTAAGATTGTGAAGCTTTTATTTATAAATCATTGTTTATAATAACTATTTGTAATAACTGTTATTGTAAATTGTATTGTTATGTGTATATTAAAACTTATTTGTGTTAAAAACGAAATCTTGTTAGCAAATATCATAAACTGTCTATATATCGGCTTTTACTTAACTGCTAAAATTAAATTTATCAATTAACTCAATTTCAGGCTATTTGAAATTCTAATACTTAACAATAACCAATCACAGTTCATAGTTAACACACTCCATATCTTGCATTTTAAGCTTTCAAAATATGTGAAAAACATGAGGAATGATCTAGAAATTTTCGATGCAGAACATAATGATAACTTGCTACTTTTCTCTACTAATTGTAATTAAATAATTTCTAGAAACCTACAATCTGCGAACGAAATATTAGACTTAAATGAAAATGAAAAATAGGTTATAGTACACATCACTTAAGTTAAAAAAAATAAAACTACCACGTAGTACTTTCGAATATTTTGACGAATAACAAAGCAACAGAAAATGAATTGTAGTATAAACCACAATACTTATACTTATGATATATTGTATCTCACAATAAATCATTCTTAACCAAAGGATCTTAAGAAACTTATTTTATGTATCTTGTAGGTTAATAACTTAGTCTATTTCAATCGCAAAAATTAGAAAATCATCATTGAGGTGGTGTAAAAAAATGTTGAAATTGCTTTTAAAAATCACGGAAGAATTAAAAAATTTTCTGTTTCACAATTATGAGCAAAAGTGTTTAAATTAATGGGAAAATCTTAGATTAATCTATGATTCATTCAAAACGAAACGTTTATCTTACAAGTTTGTTTTTACTTATAACAAAAAATGTTTAAATAGTTTTTACGGTAACATATTAGATTTAGTGTAGTGCAGCTTTATAAATAACACTTGCAACTAACACTTATAAGACAATATAAATATTTTTAAGTTTAGGAACAATCTTTGGTTTAGAAAAGATATAGTAGACCGTGGTGAAGAAGTTAGTCTGAGTAATTTCATTGTTGTTAGAAGTATTTGAATTTTTAGATCATGTTTGTTTGAAGTTAAGAACAAAGCTACACAATGGGCTATCTGTGCTCTGTCCACTACGGGTATCGAAACCCGTTTTTTTTCCAGACATGCCGCTGTGCCACTGGGATGCTTTAGATATTGATTTTCTTAATGTGTTAGGAAAATAATAGTATAAAGGTTTTCTTTTTTCAAAGATTTTTTTGTTTGTTTCAGAATTCCACATAAAGCCACTCAATGACTAATTGCACATACTAAAGAGAACGCAACTAGTCAACAGCACCAACCACAAACTGTTGTTCTTCGCTCGTTTGATCGAATAGTGCACCCACTGTTCCAAAGGAGTGTAATTACGGTAACCGGATACACTATCTACAGTGCCACGCGTGGCCACTTTTCGAACTGATGTAATCAATGTGTAGTCTGGCTAACTTGACAGTTTAGCCACGACTACACATTGATTACATCAATAAGTGAAACTATACATTGTTACAGTACGTTACGGTATATTGACAGTATATACCGTAACGTACTGTAACAATGTGTTAGCCACGACTACACATTAATTACATCAATAAGTGAAACTATACATTGTTACAGTACGTTACGGTATATACTGTCAATTTAGCCACGACTACACATTAATTACATCAATAAGTGAAACTATTAACTTGACAGTATATACCGTAACGTACTGTAACAATGTATAGTTTCACTTATTTTTCCTTATCATCCTTTCGTATTTCTGCTGGATAATCACTTTGACATTAGATTTACTTGCCTAACTGAGATCCTTAGCCTCAAAGTTTTTTATGTATCGTATCTTCCAATACTAATTAACATAGCTGCATTACGCATATATCTGGAATTAAAGCATCAAAAAGATAGGCATACACTGGTTAAGTAGAAGAGTTATAAGCTCTTTCTTTCTTCTTTTTAGTAACTCGTATACAGAAATAATTATACATTTGCATTTATATTATAAGTAATCCATTATGTAATACCAAATTAATCTCAGCAAATCTGTTTCTTAAAAGTTATAAAGCAGGCTAATTATTGATGCATTGAAACACATTACATTGAAATAACAGAAACAGTTTTTCCAAAGATCTTCATCATGTCATTGAAATGCATCACATATTCTATTCTAGCTTTACAACAGAATATTCAATAAGCAAATAAATATATTCTTTAATTTTTGTTCAACATCTAAACAATAAAATTACTATTATTTATCTTTGAGATTACAGCAATGGCGAGTAAAAAATATGCTGTTCACAATTTAACACTGCTGAAACAGGAAACAAACTTAATTTTGAGGCATATAACGCATCACTGAATAATTTCTACAAACAGTTTTTCTGTTTAATCGGAAACAAACATGTAAAAAAAAATTTTTGGTTAGGAATAATTCGATATAAAAAGCTTAAAAACACATGTTAACAAACTACCTTTTAGATTAACAAATTTGGAAATTCAGGCTCAAATATACAATGTATATGTTTAATCCTTCACATATGGTGATGAGAATATCCCACCTGGAGAAGAACTGATGAAGTGGAAAGTTGAAAATTTATTGCAAAATTTGAGAACACATTTATCGGCTTTTTAGCACATATTTTTTCCCCGAAATCAACATCAACGAGATACACAAACACGCAAAACTTTTAGTTTACATTTTATAAAGAATAGATAGTGAAAAAATCTATGAGAATAACGTTTTTGTTTATAGTTTTTAAATAATTTCAAAAATCAAAACATGGGTATGTAGTTTGCAGTTAATTTAAACATGGATCAAATATAGAAAAATCGAGTTCTTTTCTGGGTTTATTATTGTTTTAAAACACTGAAAATGTTGATCAGAAGGCAACTTTTACATCTTCAAAGGTAAGTTGATCAAAATTCCATCAGGTACTTTATGTATATTTTGTTAAGTCTTAAATTAATTTACAGGTTTGGTTTGTTATGAATTTCGCGCAAAGCAACACGAGGGCTATCTGCGCTAGTCGTCCCTAATTTAGCAGTGCAAAGCTATTATAGAGCTATGTACGCTAACTGCCCCTAATATAGGAAAAAATAATAGACTAGAGAGAAACAAGCTAGTCAACTCAACAACATCCACCACCAACTGTTAGTCTACTCTAATCGAATAGTGGGATTGACTATCACGTTATAACACCCCCACGGTTGAAATGGCGAGCATTTTTAGTGACTGGATTTGAGCCGCGACCTGAAGATTGCGAGTCGAGCGCCCTAATCACCAGGTCATGCCAGGCCCAGTTAGATGATCACGAAACGCTATTAATTTTCCGCAAAGCAAACATTTTCTAATTCGAACCTAACGTGTGTTTAAGGGCATATTATTAATTATTTACAACAATATATTATTTTCCCATCACATGGTTAACACATCCATCTGTTTTGTTTTTTCATATAGTTTTAGACTTGTTATGAAAATAAATATAAAATACAGCCAACAATGCTGTCGGAAACTTGCCATATTACTTTGAGGATGTAGTTACGTACAAGAAGGTATTTTTGAAATATTTGCTCAAAGTGCCTAATGTAAGCAAGAAAGAAATCGGTAATTTTGAAACGTCACACAACTACAGCAGCACAGAGGCTGATCAAGACAAATTTGGTGGTTTAACACCGTTTGTATGAAAAAAGGGAGGAGACAAATTATAAGACAGTGCGCATAGGTAGAGAGTGAATTGATCATTGTGATCGATTTTAATATTTGCATTCAAGGATCTTTATTTGATAAGATCAGATCCTTGTTTCACGTTATGTAAGACAAATTTGAATTAGCATTTAGGATGAGCAGCGTGTGTTGTAGAGTATTTTTTTCTTTAATAAACAAGATAAAAGAAGAAGCAATTGAATAGCAGTCGAAATGAAAGATGCATAGAATTGTTAAAGTAATGTTATAACCAAGGTTGATGCTATGTCTGAACTGGACGGAGAGTGTTATCAGTACTTTAGTAGTTCTGGAAGAAAACGGTTTTATAACTATCTGTTGTATAGTTTGTTTTACTGCAAATAGACGGCCATTGATTTAGATATACGAAACAAAACAAGGTTTACTGAAATGATATTTCTCTAAACAGAGAGATAATATTGAGGAAAACACAATTACTTTCGAAATGAATGCGACAGATTGCGAACAAAATTTTCAGTCTGTTGCGTAAAAAGTGATTTCAAAACTAACACCTACGATGGAACGATGTCAATGGGCTTTGTAATTTTCACAAGAACAAGCTATTACGACATAATGAAGATGAGGAGAGTGAACTCATACTCAACATGAGGCTTTAATACTGTCCTGTGTATACGGGGACGCAAAGTTTTCCAGAACATATTCCCCCTTATTTTATAGAATTGATGCCTATCTAACACGGCTACTGGCGAAATGTCAATATCCATTGAGGGTTATTGTTGTTTGTCAAAACTATGTAAAACATCAATGGGATTTAAGCGATTCCGCATTCAGACGTCTCTGTCAAATCACCTGATGCATCACATTGAACTATTGTGTTTTGGGTTTCTCAGAAGAGTTTTTGAAAATAGGCGTCAGCTCTGGCTTCGACAGAGTTTGCACAGACTCTGCTTTCATAGAAGGTTTGGTTCCAACTCGTCATCAAGAGCTAGTGAAGTCAGATAAAGCAAGAGCGACACTGGAAAAGTCTCGAAGGCTCGAAGCGACAACTCGGATTCGCTTACAAAATGGTGAAACATCCCTCTGTACATGTGTCGATGTATTAACAAAACCTGAAAGGAGTACAAACACAGCTAACTAATCAGTAATCAATTAAACGAAACAGTTTAAATATTTTAAAATAACAAGTCTCGTTCAATGTATTTATTTAACATAATGTATATGTTAGCAGAAAAAGTGTGTTATAGTATGTTACAGATAACGCATATTTCTTTGACGGTAGAGGTCACTGGCTAACTTATGAATGTTTAATAGCACAGATAAAAGCAACTAATGTCTGTTTCATAGCAGAGGTTACCAACTAAAGAACGTTTGTTCAATAATATAGATGCATGGATGTATAATGGTAAAGATCACTTGTTAACGTGTATTTGTTTAAGTTTTGATAAATACCAAACGTATGCTTGTTTAATAGTAGATTAGTGTGTTTGTTGGGTATAGATTAGCAGATAAAACGTATTCGTTTAATGGTAAACATATCATTTATTTCACGTAAGTTTGTTTAATCGCATGGGTAAATAGCTAACGTATGCCTGTTTAATGTTACAGATCATGAACTTTTCTTTAAAGGTATAAATTTTCAGCTACTATGTGTTTATGGTACAGGTATATAGTTTTTAATGTTACAGATCATTAACTTTTCTTTAAAGGTATAAATCTTCAGCTACTATGTATTTATGGTACAGGTATATAGTTTTTAATGTTACAGATCATTAACTTTTCTTTAAAGGTATAAATCTTCAGCTACTATGTATTTACTGTACAGGTATATATTTTTTAATGTTACAGATCATTAACTTTTCTTTAAAGGTATAAATCTTCAGCTACTATGTGTTTATGGTACAGGTATATAGTTTTTAATGTTACAGATCATTAGATATTTACAAATATTATCCTAATTATAAAATTCCTTCTTCCACTAGATTTTGTCAACTGTTATAACGGTGTTTTAGTCCTTCTTCCACTAGATTTTGTCACCTGTTATAACGGTGTTTTAGTTCTTCTTCCACTAGATTTTGTCAACTGTTATAACGATGTTTTAGTCCTTCTTCCACTAGATTTTGTCAACTGTTATAACGGTGTTTTAGTCCTTCTTCCACTAGATTTTGTCAACTGTTATAACGGTGTTTTAGTTTTTCTTACACTAGATTTTGTCAACTGTTATAACGGTGTTTTAGTCCTTCTTCCACTAGATTTTGTCAACTGTTATAACGGTGTTTTAGTCCTTCTTCCACTAGATTTTGTCAACTGTTATAACGGTGTTTTAGTCCTTCTTCCACTAGATTTGTTCGACTTTATAACGGTCTTTTTAGTCCTTCCTACACTAGATTTTGTCAACTGTTATAACGGTGTTTTAGTCCTTCCTACACTAGATTTTGTCGACTTTGATAACAGTCTTTTTAGTCCTTTCAACTTTCTGTGTGATCTTCATTTCAAGCGTTCCATATATGATGACCCTTTGTGGTATCAAACCTTCAATTTCATCATAGGTTAAAATCACAGGAAAATGTAGGTCCCGGTTTGGAATATTGAGAATATTAAAACGCGTATTTATAAATTACATGTTTTTGGGATATACGTTTTTTTCCTTTTTGTTTTCGATACTACAGCAGTCTTTGTCTGATTCTTTTATGTTCGCTTAGCAGTAAAGGTAAACGTAAGTTTAATGGAACAAGTCATCTCCTCGTAGTTCACTTTTACCATTAATTGTACAGACGAAGATTTAAGCCTAGAAGCCTAGAAGTCACTAGAAGCCTCTGTTATTTTCATTGTTATCAACTCAACCATCTTTTTTTCGCATTTCTCTCATTCTATTCATGTGTTCTTCTTATTTACCACTTTTGCAATGCAAGAGAGGTATTTCTCTGTAATTTAGTCAATCTGTATACCATCAGAAATAAGGAAACCAGATACAGTTTTATTCCTTTTCAACATTCCTTCATGGTCACGCTTATTTGTATATTTAACAGCCTAGCAGACTGACCTATTGCTTTTATTAATAATATATCTTTGTACATAGTTTTGTTTCTAATTCTATTTGCCCTGTTCTTTTTTCCGTCTTTAAGGCCCCTTTTTTTTTCTGGGTATCGTTTAGTTTATTCATTTTCATTACCTCACTGTTATCAGATCCGCCCGCTTGGTTTTTTCCCTATCTCGATGTTTTTATTAGTATATTTTTTATTTCTTACTATCAGTATATATTTTTTCAGTTTCTTAAATGTATCTAAAGACTCTTTTTTTTTCATATTTTAGTTCTTTCCATCAATTCATACGATGCTTGTTTTCTGTCTATCTAATGAGCAGATAACATAGACCAGAAGTAAGCAACAACGACTTATAAATGGTGGTACGCTGCCAAAAGTATAAGTCTCTTGCCAGCTTCATACCTAACTTCTCCTATTCGATGACGAGGAACCCACTTTGAGACTAATAATGGCTGGAGACGGCT
>NW_013666472.1:102341-115607 GCF_000517525.1 Limulus polyphemus
GTACTGTAATGTATATTAAAGAAAATTCTTTAACGGAAATTCAGTGTTTTTTACGTTGTAAGATTTTCTTTCTGTACTGTAATGTATATTAAAGAAAATTCTTTAACGGAAATTCAGTGTTTTTTACGTTGTAAGATTTTCTTTCTGTACTGTAATGTATATTAAAGAAAATTCTTTAACGGAAATTCAGTGTTTTTTACGTTGTAAGATTTTCTTTCTGTACTATAATTTATATTAAAGAAAGTTCTTTAACGGAAATTCAGTGTTTTCTTCGTCTTTGATAAAAAAGCCCTTATCGAGGAAAAGATCGGGAGGTAGTTGAATGGATCGTAATTGATTCGTAGGTGGGACCTAGTTACCTATATTTTATTAAAAATCAACCCTTACGCAATCAATCTGTTACCCTATAAATGAACAATAATTTGGTTTTAAAAACCAGAGATAATACAGTATATGAAATTCAGCAAATATACAAGAATGAAAATGATCATGAAAACACACAGGTGAAAAACATACAGGAATCACAAACAACTAGTAAAGGTAACTAGATGGTGAGTTTGTTAAGGTTACAAAACATTATTACAGAAAATACAAAAGAAAAGCAAATAAGTTGTATAATAAAATAGTATATTTGTAGGTGATCCCTTTACCCGGAATCTTATACATTATGTTCATGCTGCCATACAGTTTATCAATGTACGATTAAAAGATATTGTTCCAAATGTCATGCGTTGCTCTTCCCGATTCAGCCAATTTGTTTGGTCAGGTTCCCTGTGGGAATGACACGATGGGTTAGAATCTACCTGTACTTGTCAGCAGTCAGGGTGCTATCAGTTTTGTTAGACCACCAACACCGTTGATCGAAATGCAGCCCTAAACTTATACTGATCCCCCAGTATGCTTCACTGTAGATGTTGTACATTGAATGTAATTACATTTTCTTCCCTGCCGTCGAACATACTGTCATTGACCTTTGCTGGAGTCAGTAGTAAAGACCACATGTTCCCAATTTTTTCTTTTGGTTTGATCGGTTTTCGAATAGCTACACGTCCATTGAGACGACTTTGTGCTAATGCGTATCTAACTCTCTGCGAGGTAACATCCACACACTGCGAGGTCGTTTGCAAGATCTGTACTCGACTTTCGTCTATCTCGTAAAAAAACAAACCTTGTGTTAAGTATATTAGATTTAATCACCGAATGAGATCTTCATTTCTTAATACTCTGAGTTACGTAGCATCATTTTTGGAGACTTTTTGGTTTTCTACCTCGACCATATATAATATTAACAGTGCCAGTTTCACGTATGCTCTTCAGAGTTTTGAATACAAATTCTACTGAAGCATGGAGTCTTACCACAACTTTTCGGCGTTGTACTGGTGTGACAATTCTTGACTGAATGCATGAAAAACCAATCACAGTTTAAACTGTTAACACATGGATGTACTCTGGATGTACTACATTCCCATAGTATTTGCCTTCTAGGTCATTTTTCCAAACAGTTTATGTCATTATTTCCAATACTGTATATGATAATAAAAATATATAACACAAATTTCAATAATGAAACTATCAGCTGTACAGGTTTAAAAAGTGGCAGATCTGTCTTCATTGTAATACTGATGATTACATAAACCCATATACTTAAGTTTCGAATTCGGCCTAAGAAGCAACGAAATAGGCTCTTCTAGGCCGATTAGGTTAATGCTTACCAAATATTACCCAAAAGTCGGTGTAGTACTAGTTACAATCTGTACAGGCAAGATCAGTTCTTTTAGACCTTAATTAAAATAAATAAATGTAGATATATGCATGTTTGTGCAGAGCCTAACATCATTTTGTTGGAAAAGCACACTAAGAAAAAGAATGGCTAGAAAATTTACGATTTATCAGTCGTACATCGATATTTGAGACTAATTGGGTACAGAGAAGTGGCTCCAGTGTGCTATAGTTTGCTGTGTTTACTTAGATAAAAGTGTTGTTTTCAAGCAATTCTCTGATGGCTGTTATAAGAAAGTTATCCCCCCGGAATTTGACTACTTAATTGAGTTCTTTAATATTTATGTGTTTAAAGTTTTGAAGTTCCTTATTCATCATGTTAAGACCTGCAGGTTTTTCTTCTTTCTCCTTTCAAGAATGTGACACATTTTGTGTAGTGCTTTTTAATAAGCTCCTGTGTAACACATACCACTTTTATATTGATTTAAACATGTATTTTATTTCATAACCTCCTTATCAGGAAGTAGCACAGTAGGATTTACTATGGGTTTGGTAAAATAAAAGACGCCCTCTGATCTCCATTAACTTATATTTTCACGCAGGGGAATTGTATTTTCAAAAATATTACAGAATTATTGTTTAGGTTCTTGATACATCGATAAAAAGATGGATATACTAAGATTAACATATTTTTGTTTAATGTTGATACATGACGTCTATATAAAGTTTTTTACAATGAGAAATAGGGTTTGTTGGATATTTAGAGAGTCTTATCTTACACTCATTTCAGAAAGAGACATAACCATTAAACTAATAATTCTAAATCATTTTTTTGTGACACACAGTATATCTGCAAATTTGTGAAGCGCTGATTCAGAAGTTGCACTGTTTTATAGATCGTAATATTTTAGTTACTTTTGATGGTCTTCTGCCTATCTACGTATCATTTTACAACCTTAAAGGTATTAATGAGATAATAAAAAACAAAACTGTGTTTAAGACGATTGGCAGTGGTGTGTTCTTGTTGTATCAGCTGTACGATTTTGAGGCTACATTGAACAAGGATCAACATAAAATGATGTTATGGGCAAACTTAACAAACATTAGTTAAAGCATAAGTAAAACGAATAAATGTAATAACGATTCATAAATTATGACCAACATAATTTGTTTAACAGCTTTAAGCTAAAATGTTTGAGTATTTCGATTTAACCGTTTTCTTTCTGTTATATCTAAACCTAGTGACGTGTAAAACGCCTATAGGTGTACGGCTCTTCCCTCAAAAGACATTAATTACAGCTCGTGTCTGTTCCATCGGTCACTTTTACTTTGACATTACATATTTCAGTTAAAGTTTCTTAAGTTTTAATCCTCGTAAGTTCATTTAAGAAAAATAGCAAGCTGATTCTAACCAGAGAATTTAATATCTTATACAAGCTGGAGGCGCACACGTCTGTGTCAGTGTGCGTTATACATATATATAACTTTATTAAGTATCATACTCGTTTTCAGGAATTTCTTTGTGTTTACGTTTGCACTTAATCTACATGTTATAAAATGAGATATTTAAATTCTATAAGGCAGAAATTAATCAGCGAGAAAAATGATGGAAAGCTATCCAAATGTGTGCATTGAAGTTATATTTACATGAATGAGCATTACTTTTAACGAGGAACTCCAATAATTTTATAGAAGACTAAATAAGAACATTAATAGTAATAAAACTGCTTTGATACAGAAGAGTTCTGTAAGTGTCACAATACAAAAGATTTGCAAAACTGACATCCTGAAATAAGCCCCAACGAGTAAGTTTCACTTGTTACGTGGTTTATAATTTGCTGGTAATCATTACTTATGATAGAAGAAATACGTAATACCAGAATTATTCCGTTTTGTTACGGATGGTCACCACTCAACTGAAACTGAAAGGTTTGGAAGTTACAAATATTTCTTTATACTGGATAAATAAACTAAACCAAGGACTAGCATCAGTGAGATTCATATATTTTCCATTAAACAATAGATAATTAAGGTATAGTTGAATATTATCATAGAATGATCAATTTTTGCACCGTACTCTCTATCTTTTTGATATAATTTGATAATCAGTGTGCAGGTTTTGCCACAGTAAAAACACCTAATTATAAATTTGAAAGAATGTAACTATTTGTCAAACAATTTAGAGAAGTTGCATTGAAATAAAAATTTTATCACCGTCACTGAGCTTTGTAAAAATAAAATACAGATTTTAAAGACATAAATAGAATAGGTAAAAATCCCCAGATGTAAGATGCTATAAATCTAAAGAAACCATCATGATGTAGTTCTATTTCGCTGCATTCTCATTCCAGTCGAGCTCAGTCTAGTCCTTAACTACATAAACAACCATATGGTTTTATTTACCGAGGTTGGTTGGTGTTCATTGCCTAAGTCTAGTTAATTATGGATTTTTCTAGTGGTTTGTATCTTTTCTTGAACTGTTTTTGTGTAGTCCGATATTCTTATCAACGCTAATGGACGATCATTCCCCCCCCCTTCCTCATCCGTAGAATGGAACTTTGGCAAAAGCATGCTTAATTGGAGAGAACGTTTGAAGCCGGAAGACGATTTATTGTTGGTGTTTTTCTTGTTTATCTCTGTTGAACGATTTCTTTAGTTAGCTGTACGTTCAGGCGGGTTACAGACTTATGGCTGCCTGGAGAAGACGGGCACAATTCTCTAAACACCAAAGCATATAAAGAAGGTTGAAAACCTTATAGAGATACTTTTTTATTACTTGTTTATTTATCAAGTATAAATAACTTGGATACACTTGATATATTTGATGTTGCTTCTGACGATGTAGAGACATCTATCAGTTTGGAAACATATGTATTTGTTAAGGTTCTGAGGATTTGGAGGTGTTCATCAGTTTGTAAACACATGTTAAGGCTTCTGAGGATTTAGAGATATTTGTCTGTTTGGGAACACGAGTTTGTTACGGCATGCAAGGATTTAGTGCTATGTATCTGTTTGGAGACCTACGTTTCTGACAGATAGTATAGGCGCAGAAAACTATGCTTTTTACTTAGCGTATTTTTGGAATTGTAAACGTATATCTGACTTTTTGTGTGCATAACCTAAAATCTCAAAATTATTATTTTGTCATAAGACTGTTGAATTCTTTCGCAAAAATAAAGGTGCCCTCAAAGCACTATGAAATCAGAATTGACACTCGGAAATCAGATGACATTTACAAAAAGATCTAACGGTGAATTTTAATTATAATGTCCACACCAAGCTGAGTACAAATATTACATTCTTCCATAGTGTCAAATTAGTCCTAAATAATGTAGTTTTTACTTACTTTCAATTATTGAAAATTAGCAACTCATTATTAATTATATTGTTTCTAAGCCGTTTCGAGATATTGTTTACTTATACACTTTAAAACTGGCGACTATTTAAAACTTCTAAAATTTAATAGTGTGTATTGTGAGAAACTTTACCGAGATTTTCGTTGTTAATATCGATTTTTTTTATGTAATTCAGATTATCGCTGTTATTTCTTTCTAACTGAAGTACCCGTCCCCTACACGGAAGTTACGTAACTTCATGATTAATGAAAGGTTATCTTAGGACATGAAAAATTGCTTCCTTTATATATAATTGTAGAAAACGCTAAAACGCCCATAACAACTGCAAATCACAAAATGTGAAACCGCAAATTAGCATGTATCTTCGCATAGACCCAATGAACTTCTACATCAAATTTGGTGAAGATTCGTCTATAGTGGGCGAAGTAGTAGTAAAAAATGCAAAACATGCTCGCCCTTTCGGCTGTGGGGGCGTTATAATGTGCGATTAATCCCACTATTCGTTGGTAAAAGAGTAGCCAAAGAGTCGTCGGTGGGTGGTGATGACTAGCTGCCTTCCCTCTAGTCTTACACTGCTAAATTAGGGACGGCTAGCGCAGATAGCCCTCGTGTTGCTTTGCGCGAAATTCAAACAAACCAATATTTTACTTAACTCTAATTTTAAATATGCATAAACATTTAACCCATAAAGTTTGTTTGTGGTTTTTAATTTTTAAAAACGGTTTAATCATTTGAAATACAAACATTTCGCGGATAAAAATTGATTTTAATTAGTGAAGTTCATTTGTTTTTAATTAGTTTGGCTATATAGGTAATATCTTCTGTCAGCGAAGTGTTGGTAACATCATAAAGTGCTTAACTCAATGAAGCGTAAAGTGACATTTGTGTTTGCTGTTGAAATTTTAATTTAATACTTTTGCTTTGTTTGCCCTTGAGCTATTTTTGCAGTCGTTTGTTGTCATTCAACAAGGGAAAGTATTTTTATGGAAGAAACTAAAAATTTTCAGGTTAACTTTAAAATTGAAGTATTTGTATCAGATACGAGTTTGTTCTGCAAGTTAAAGCATGGTAGTTAGTTTAGATCTGACATGAGGGTTACTGATGACATTATGAGGCAAAAGCAAAACTTTGCTTTTACTGGAAACTTATGGGGTAAAGTTGAGTGGTAATAAATTTTCTAGTTGATAAAGATGTTACTTTCCATAAACATTGTACGTCTTTCAAGCCGTCTCCGTGACTCAAAGTCTGTAGGAATATAACGCTAAATACCGGGTTTCGATACCCGTGGTGGGCACAGCACAGATAGCCCACTGCATAGTTTTGTGCTTTACAACAAACAAGCAAAACGTTTTTCAAAGGTAAATTTATGTTATAAACCAAATTCTTTATAGTTTAATACATAAGACTGTCAACCATTGTGCATACTTTAAATGGCGCCACCGTATAATATGTTAATTATACATGTACATCTACTTTTGTACAAAACAAACCTCTTGTGCCATTTTTGTTTGCTGAAGATGGTGTATCATGTTGTTTGTTTTTCAACCTTATACAAATCAAATTATTGAACACGTTTCGTCATTTTATGTTTCACTTTTAAATAATTTACCAAACGAGGTTTTACTTTAAGCCGAATGATAAATAAGCCGTATGTTAATAAACATTAACATGCTCTTCTAATGTTTCAACCGTAGCAACAGATCAAATCTTAATTTTCGATACGTCGCAAAAAAATATTTTATTCAACAGCGATAGAATTTTTTACTTCAAATTAAAATAAATATAAGGTGGAGTTTCGTAAGCAATCTAGACTTTATCCGCGTTGATAGTCGTCTAAACACTAAATGTCAAACGGTAACATATATCGTTACTAGACAGTAGAGTCGCTGTCTTGAGGCATGAAAACTACCATTAAAACGTATACTGCGAATCACATACAACTTAAAATAGAAAAAGTTGGTCTTATCTTGCTCAGGAATAGACTTATTTATTTACGTTATGTGAACTTGCTTATTTCACATATTTAACTAAAATTACCGACGGTTTCTGTGTGTTATTGAATGATCTTTCGCTGTATTTACTTTTAAGAAAAATACTTTTTAACTACTAGGAATCCCAGAGTTTGTTTAATGTAAGTTTAACGAATATTCTAAGTTTGTAAAGATTTTAACTGGTAATTTAACTATTGAGATTAAGACTGAAAATATCGCTAACAGCGAGGTTACCCAATTGACGAGCCAATGCATTCTAATTATTACAAGTTTGTTTGTTTTTTCGAACTTCATTGCCTTACTCCTAGCTAAACTGATTCGTCAAATTAGCACTATTAATATATTGGGTTACGTTTTATGTCTGATAAATAATATATTGTTTGGTTTTTTTTAAAGTTAATGATAAGCTAAGAGAATGAAAATATAACATAAAATGACGACACGAACGTTTCTATATGCACAATAATTTTATTTGTAAATGGTTAAAAAAAGAAGAAAAAGAATCGAACCCGATATGATAAAATCTTTAGAAACGGTTTAAAAAAAATGATGAGCTTAATTAGATATTTAGGTCCAGGTGCCACAGAAGTAAATGTGGGGTATGTAGAACGTCATATATTTGCCAACTATGCTGAATAGGTGCCATTTCTTTGTTACCACTACATTGATGACGTTGGAGGAGAAGCAACATGCTGTGATTAAAGTACTACATTAACTGATTAAGCAACTTTCATCCAGCTTAATATTACATTAGCAATATCGCAAAACATCATTTCTCAATAAACACTGACAACTGAAGAGGATAAAATTATCAACATTTGAATCACATTCATACACACTATTTCCTTGATTATGGTTCAAACCAAATCCTCTCAAAATATTAATGTTTCCAAGTTACAATTAATACGACTATAATCACTATGTTAATTACTTTATTTGCGAAATTACAAGGTCTCTCGCAGTTTTAGCGGCAAGTTTAGGAGCTTACAACGCCAAAATCCGGGGATCGATTCTTCGCGGTTGACAGAGCACAGATAGTCCATTGTGTAGCTTGGTGCTAAAATCAAGCCACCAACTAATAAAACTGAGCAAATGTTGCTTCGTTTTCTTTGTTGTTAAACACAAAGATATTCAATGGGTTATCTATACTGTGCCCACCACGGGTATCGAAACAGGTTTTTAGTGTTATAAGCCTTCAGACTTTCCGCTGGGCGACTGGTGGTTGGGGTGTTCTGAAGAAATATTACTTCAGACTTTCCGCTGGGCCACTGGTGGTTGGGGTGTTCTGAAGAAATATTAAATTTCTTTGTTGCAAGAAACTGTTTCGCCTCAACTAGCAAAGCTTACAAAAAATAGAGTATTTAACGTCAACTATGATACAGGTCTTCAGCGCAAGGGTAGAGTTACCAACAATGAGAACCATCCATCTCTTGTTTCTGCTTATCTTATAAACGACGAAGTAGCGCAGATAATTCAAGAAAACTTTCACGTATTAAAGAATGATATTAATATAGGCGCCCTCTTTCATTACAAACCCATTAAATCTTACAGGCACAAAAAACAACAACATCAATTGTGTCATCAAATTGTACTTGCTCCATTCTGTAATCTTCCAACTATTTCTCAAATCTCAAAAAGAACTTGATACTGTAGTATGTTATAGAGAGGAACGTTGTTACTAGAATCTCGCATTAAGCGATCAGTTACACACCATTTAGAGCTTCTTAACTTATAGCATCGTTTGTTTATGTTACAAACAATTTTATATAGGTGAAACAGGCCACATGCTTGCTGAACGTGTTCGTGAATACACTTGTAGCAAAATACTTTATAATTAGGCAAGTTAGCGAAAAACTACATAGAAAAGAAGTGGTTCCTTATATAACAACTTCTAATACATAGAAAAGCCAGTGCGTTTGTAACAATGCGTTGCAACAGTGGCTTTTATGTCATGTTGCTCAGCAAGAGAAGTATATAGGTTATACTTTTATGCTAAAATGGGTTCAGAATACACACATTGACATAGTCATCTAGAATATATCAACCTAATTACTCGAACGAACCCGAGTACTTTCGTGCTGTGCGCATGCGCTTATTTTTAATGAGGCAAGTTTGTGAAAAATCACATATAAAGGAAGTGTGACAGCCATAGCTTCAAGAGGAAAGAACATAGAAACCTGAAATTTTGCACCAATACTAAGTTGGCCCTGAGGGTGTGCAACTGGGTATTATTGCTCACCTACTTGCGTGAGCGAGTGCGCATCTTTTTATGAGACTAGCTAGCGACAAATCACATAGAAAAGAAGTGGTTCCTTATCTTACAAATATAAATCACAGATAGAGAGACACGCACGTGCGTGTGTATGCGCATCTTCTTAATGAGGCAAGTTAGCGAAAAACTGCACAGAAAATAAATGGTTTCTTATGTAACAAGTTCAAATAAATAGAAAAGTCAGGGCGTTTTGGTAACAATGCTTTCCAACAATGGATTTTACGTCGTGTTGCTTAGCAACAAAAGTATAACCTAATATTGTTGTTAGTCTATGTACTGAAATGTATAAACTACAAAACTGGAAAAATATTTGCTGATTTCTCATCTTAAAATATCCATTGATTGAAGAAGTTTGTAGAACATACTGCAAATTTAGGGACTTACAATTCAAAAATCTGGAGTTTGATTCCCCATGGTACACACAGTGCAAATAGCCTATTGTGTAGCTTTACGCTAAAACAAACAAACTGTACATATATTTGAATTATATAATCAATCATTAAAACCTAAGTAAATATAGATAAAATTTGTTGTACTATTTATGAATTGTTTTTTTGATTAATTGGACAAGTCCTCTAAATAAACCTATTAATTATAGATAGTTTCAAATAGGTTCTTTTTTGTTTTAGAAAACTGTAATTTCAAATCGTTTATAGGGCCATCCACTTACTCAAGGCTTGCGTGATTCTTTATGCTAGTCTGATTGACAAAAGAAAAATTCAAAACAATGACTTGATAACACATCAGTATTCTCTGAAGCCCGTGCCATGGTTGATAAATGAGGAAAATAACTTCATGGGTCTACTCCACATTAGTAATTTATTTTCTAATCCTCCTGTTACTAAGATATCAAATATTTAATACTCAAAATTTGATCGGGATCATTTTCTAAAATGAGAATGTAACAAAGAACAGTTGCTTACTTTATTTATTTTATATCTTCTCAAACATAAACTGTAATAAATTTTTATCGGCATGTCTTTGGGCTACTGACAACTAAAGAGGATATTCTCTCAAAATAGATATATATGGAGGCTATTTTTTTAACCGATCAGAAAATAACAAATAACAAAATAAATCTTATCCATAACGATTGTGTCTACTAAAAGCATCGACTAGTGCTAGGCATAGTTCTCTACATGCTTCTGGATATTCATCTTTGGTAGGTGGTTCCATTTCTTTACAAGGGCACTTCCCAGTTCGTAGAGAGTCACGGACTAGAGGGGCTCAGGACATTCTTGACTGGGTTCAACTGGAGACTAAGTGGGCTGTACCATGTGGATGATAGTTTCTCTTTGAAGAAACTGGACATAGTGTGTGTGTGGGTGTTCTCGTTTACAATGACGAAGTCACCATTAGTGATGTTACGTAATTGCTCAGGATTTCATCTTTGTACTACACAGCTGTCAAAGAGCCATTCCAATATACGTAAAGGTTAGTTTTGCCATTGATGCTGATACCATGACAGATCCTCCAGTATAGTTGTCATATTCAGCATGATGGTCAGTTAAATCAGCACAATTTTAAATAAACAATATATTTTTTATTGTTAATCACATTTCATAATAATAAAGAATATACAAAATGATAGGAATGATGACAATTTGAGCACTGTCTGTTTTGTAGCGACCGTGACGCGTTCATTTATCTAGTGACTGTCTACTGTTCATATATAATGGTTATCTAGTGACTGTCTTGTGTTTATTTGTGAGAAGTGGCCATTATCTAATGACTGTCGTCTCGTGAGAAGTGGCCATTATCTAGTAACTATCTTTTGTTCATTTGTGAGAAGTGGCCATTAATATAGCAACCTCCCACCCCTATTATATTCTGAGAAGTACATAGAATATAGTAACTGTCATATTTTCGGTTGTGAACATTGTGTTCTTATCTAGTACCTGTCAACTGGTGAGAACTGGCAGTTAACTAATCACAAATCAAGAACAAAAACTTTTATGTTTTTTAAATTTGTGATGCATTACTATTGTTAAATAAATATTATTTCCAATCAAATATAAGACAACCGCGTCCGCTGCCTTGGCCAGTGTAAAACGAAGTGTTTACATCTGCCAGTTGTGTAGGCAGACCCGAAACATGTACATGAAATAATCGATACTGTGTTAATGTTCTCCCTGCTGATTACTTATATGTATACATTTCTTTCATAAAATTTCTTTAACAATTACAGTATCATCGTTTAACCCTAGTTAACACGATACTGTCGCTCTCCACCACATACACATATAGTTTGTTTAACGTACGATTTTAACGCATTATACCTGAATTTATAAAGTTATAAAACTGTGGATTATTTCTTCCTTCCACTTATATTGAGATAATCATAGATATGAACTCGTGGGAGCAAACTGACAACTTCCAAATGTTATGTGTAAAAAAAATTAAGGTTGTGATATTTACATGAAGAGGATGACTCGGATATCAACAAGAAAATGTCTCTGTATTGATAGGAAACCGGCAAACGGAATATATTTTCTGCAAAATAAATGTGAAATAGGGTTGTGTGAAAAACACTCTCTAGCAGGCAATAATAGAAGCTCTATCTGCACGTTAATCTGCTTTACTTTATGTTGATAAATAACTACTTTTTCATTGTTTTAACTTAAGTTATTATATTTAGATACTTATTTCACTTTGAAATGAACTTATTTTATCGACATTTAATATGAAACATTAAATATCAGACAATGCAACGCAAGGAAAATCAATATTGAACAAGGAGATTTACTGTTGTTACGAATGTGACAGTTTTTAACGTTCCTGAAACTAGATGTATTATTTAGTTGGTACGAAGGTGAAATGATTTTTAACTTTCATCAAACTAGGTATATGCTGTGTTGATTATTACAGGGCTGTAGTTTTAAAATTTTGGGATATTTTATCATTTATAGCATACACAGATATAAAGACCTTATATTTACAATCAATCCCTCATATTCCGCGATTTATGTTCGTGTTTGATTAGATCTACGTATTAGAAATGTAAGCAGTGTGAGAAAAGCATCTATTACTAAAGGAATGTTCGTGGAATTCATACTTGTAAGGCTTGATTAATAAATTCCCAAAGAAACAGAAGCTCGAGAATTGTAGTAAATTGTTGCTATTTTATGAAAATCTTATATTTCAATTAAAACATTTAAATTAAAGTGAATCTAGCACTGACCAGTCCATACTGTTACGTATTACAATTTCAAATAGCCTAAAACTAAGTTAAATTGTAATTTAGATCTAGTAGTTAAATAAATGCCGATATATCTCCAATTTATGATATTTGCCAACAAGATTGATACACACAGTTTTCTTTTTTAATACAAATATGTTTTAATATACAACCAATAATACAATTTACAATCACGGTTATTACAAACAGTTATTACAAACAATGATTTATATACAAAAGTTTTACAAAATTACAAACAATATCGAGTCTCCTTTCTGGTCTGGAACTTCCTTGGTGTCTTATCGAGGGTTCACGATGAGCGAGTTAATTTCGAGTTGATGTAGGTATAATTTACTTAATAAGGAGCTAGTTAGCTCTGTGGTCTTCACTGATTATACTCCGATTTTTTTTCGCCGATGACGTTAAGTAATGCTTTCGTAAAAGTACTAATGTCCAATGAGAATCTACTGAAGTTAAATGGTTTGTAATGTTCGAAATTTATAAATGATCCTGGTCAAATATTTGAAGTATCCAGATTAATAAGCGTTAATCACAATTATAGCTTCCGATGTTTATAGCACACCAACTATAGCAAACCAATAATATATGCTGTTTTTAGGCGCGTCGCGTTGGTTATATTTATAGGCATGTGGAGAGTTTCTTGAAACTTGAGTTTATGCAACAATATTTGTTTGTTTGTTTTTGAATTTCGCGCAAAGCTACACGAGGGCTATCTGCGCTAGCCGTCCC
>NW_013666472.1:116604-121885 GCF_000517525.1 Limulus polyphemus
TTCATTATAATGAAAATAATTGCAATAATATTTACTTATGTTACAAAAATGGAAAAGTTTTGCACTGTCAGCATTTTTTTAAATCTATGGAGTAAAATATTGTATCAAATTTAACAAGCAGTACTTTTATGACATTAAATATTACAATAAGAGAAACTCTACCACAAAAAATGTGAGCCATTACCTTGAGCACTGTAACAAAGTAACAGTCTGAGAAGACTGCTTTCTCAAATATCTGCTCAACGCACGGTGACAAACGGTCTGAGAAGAAATAATTCTTGTAAATCAAGCAGTGTGGCAAATCTAAAATAATTACAACAAACAATGTTTGCTGAAACGTTGCTTAGTGCACTATCATAAAGGTTTTTCCTAAAATAAGTGTTCAACCGTTCAGTGCTGATGTACCAAATTACTAGCTATCTTATTAAGATCAACCTGTTCTAACACACATTTAATTACATACGCTAAAATGAAACTGATGTTTGGTGTGTCAGGTGATTGTTTAACCAAAATTCCAGTCGTATCTTGCTCTGTGCGATTGTGGATTCTTTCTAGCAGCAGCCCTCCAGTGGCACAGCGGTATGTCTGCGGACTTACAACGCTAGAAACCGGGTTTCGATACCCGTGGTGGGCAGAGCACAGATATCCCTTGTGTAGCTTTGTGCATAATTAAAAACAAACAAACAATTCTAGCAACAGCGTTATTACGAATAATCGTTTATTTTACTGGTTGTTCCAAAATATCTGTCATTAGAGACTGTCGAGAATGACAGCCAAAAGAGAATATATTGCCACCAGAAAAAGCTCTGGCCTACAACTTCTGATGAGCTTATAAAGTTCAACAGACATTAGACTGTGCCTCACGTAACTAAGTCTTTCAAAGATGGTGAAAATTCTCCAACCACACCATGGGAAGCACATTATGAAAACTGTGATATGACAACCGGCAACCAGGTGTAAGGCTGGTTGTCTTAGATGCAAGCAAAAAACATCCTTCTTGTTTGTTTCAAAAGTATAAGCTGGTGTGGAAAACGTTCTCTTAGTAATGTCAAGTATAACATAGAAATGTGCCCTAGAGGAATGTTAAAGTGTCACTGCAATAAGTTATTGTTTTAAATTTCGCTCAAAGCTACTCGAGGGCTGTCTGAGTTAGCCGTCCCTAATTTTTAAGTTATAGATTAGAGGGAAGGCAGCTATTCAACACCACCCACCGTCAGCTCTTGGGCTACTCTTTACATACGAATAGTGGGAATGACCGTCACATTATAACTCCTGAATAGATAGCATTTTCAGGAACTGGATCCGAACCCTGAGTCGAATGCCCTAACTACCGGTCCATGCCAGGCCCACTGCAATAAGGTTGCGAAGTGACGAAATATTCAATGCTTATTTACAAATACATAATAAATCAGATGACCGAATCTTTACTAAATAATTACAATTATAATTACAGATGTAGTTGGAAAAGGATCATTGCAACACGGCATCAACACGAAATGATTGGCGGTTCTATGAGTTGTTACAATATGTAATACTGCAAAAAACAAGCTGTCAAAACAGTAATAGTATCTTTGTAAAAATGACTTTAGTTTTTCAACAGAAAATATTGGGTATCAAATTAACTGTTATGTATATTCTTGATGTATTGGATTTCATAATGTGCATTTTTGCAATTGCAAAAAACAAACAAAACACAAAACGGACAGTAGGTACATGGTTCAGATTTGTGTATACTGACAAAAGCATGGATTTCCTTAAATGTACAATACACGAGTATACAGAGGCCAGTTGGCTGACTGCCGAATATCAAGAGAGAAAATAACCAGAAACCATGACTTATAGTGTAAGACTGTACGTAAATAGCGAATCTACAGCACTCTTGGATTCCTCTCAGTTTAAATAATATTAAAATGATCGAGAAACAGTAGGCTCCCTCCCTCCAAAAGAGTTCGTGCTGGGAAGCTCTAAAGAATTAGGCAATTCATTGCTTTATTGATTTACGGTTTTGATATTGGCATAGATTGTCTTTGGGAAACTTCGTTTGAGATGAATTTTTATTGTATTTTCAGCTATACTGATTTCGTCCTTAAACATTTGTGTAGATTGTCTCTTTGTAGTCGTCTTTATTGGTTTTGTTCTTATTCTTCAAGCACTTTTCATCAGCTGGAAAGTCCAATAAAAAATTGTAAGGTGTGATAAAATGCTCTTAGTAAATAAGGTTTGAAGGTCATCATCCTAGTTTGCTGTAAAGATGCATTGCCCATATTCAAAGTTCAATATTTGTCACACTGCATTAAGAAGTAATATGAGTGTAGGCTTTCCTAATAGCTTTCCAGCTGTTAGTTGAATACCTTCCAAGCCATCCTCGGTCACACTGCATTAAGAAGTAATATGAGTGTAGGCTTTCCTAATAGCTTTCCAGCTGTTAGTTGAATACCTTCCAAGCCATCCGCGGTCACACTGCATTAAGAAGTAATATGAGTGTAGGCTTTCCTAATAGCTTTCCAGCTGTTAGTTGAATACCTTCCAAGCCATCCTCGGTCACACTGTAGCCAAAACACGTTCTTTAAACCAAACATTATCGCTTTAGATAACCAACCGTACTTTTTTGACGTTCATTATTTTAGTGTGTTTCGTAAAGCTACACAAAGGGCTATCTGAGCATAGTACGCACCTCATTCTAAGTTGAAAGCTAGCCAACAGCACTCACCGCCGACTTTTGGGACACTTATCATTTGACCGAATAGTGGGATTTGAGCGTAACTCCTTTAATGGACGCATAGCCACAAAGTAAAGAGAGCGTTTTACGGCCACGGGATGCAAACGTGGAATATTCGGAAAGTCAGGATGCAAACTGTTAGGTCATGCCTGGTTCCACTTTTTATTTTAACATTAATATATATTTATTTGGATGTATCTGTTAGATTCAATGAACATTTTACACTATGGGTAATGTCTGTTGCTATGCATTTATGAATTTCTTTTCTAAAACGTTAGGTACAGAATCTACCAAGTTTAATAATCCATACGAAGACATTTTGGCATCTCAAAAAGTTATTTTGCCCTTATAACACTACTTGAGAAATATTAGAATATTAAAAATGAGAAATGTGGTAATGATTTCGAAAACATCTTGAAGCTTTTTAGTGTTGCCAGCTACAAGCTAAATCATGTTTGACATGATTAAGAAAACTGGAATTATTACAAGGCATATATTGGAACATGAATGATATCAGAAACTTATGATAATGTTGTAGGGGAAACATTTTAAAGAACATTAGTGCTGCGTTGGCAGATACATATATCAACATCTATTGTTGAAACAAATGAAGCTTATTTAGTTAGGATGAATATTTCTTTATCACGGAGCTTATTTTCATATCTAGCAACATTTAGAAAACAACACAAAAACAAAATACTGCTTTCCTGTTTTGTTGGAACGTTTTCTTATTGTTCAGTAATCACTCCTTTAACGTTTTACGCCAGATTGTATTGTTTATAGCCTTATTTTTTTCTTCTCCTATTTCTACAATTTAATTATTGGGTCGTCCAGTTTAAGTCAACTGGGTTTTACAGCTCAGTAATCATTCTTTTAACGTTTCACGCCAGATTGTATTGTTTATAGCCTTATTTTTTCTCCTGTTTCTGCAATTTAATTATTGGGTCGTCCAGTTTACGTTAACCGGGTTTTATAGCTTAGTAATCATTCCTTTAACGTTTCACTCCAGATTGTATTGTTTATAGCCTCATTTTTTTTCTTCTCCTATTTCTACAATTTAATTATTGGGTCGTCCAATTTAAGTGTACCGGGTGTGGTATATTAGTTAGTGTATCCTAAATGTGAATCCGAAAGCTCTTGATTCACTTCCCATTGTCACAAAAACGCACTCCGCACTTTTCAGTCGCAGGTTCTATTTAAGAATGATGGTTAAACACCAATATTCGCTGAGGCAAGAGTAGCCCAATAATTGACTGTGGGTGATGTTGCCTTTCCTCTACCCTGTCAGCTCAAAATTAAGGACGACTATGCGCAGATAACCCTTTTGTAGCGTTGTGCGAAAATTTTAAACGAATCTATAAACCACTAGAGATTATATCAATCTTATTGTTTTCTATTTTTCAAATTGCACATTTTTTAAAAGATTTGCATTGATTTACTGCTGGATAATTGTATTAGGTCGTCAAGAAATTAATGTCGCGTTTTGGAACACTTTAATTAACTACCACCAAAAAGCGTACATGACTTATAATAGTTAAACGAACCGTCTAAACGTCACGTTAGTGTAGCCTATACAATGTGTAAAGTTTAGGATACTCTAATCCCTTATAGTGATGTTACACGACGAGACACACATTCGGCATGTAATGCTATTTGAATACAAGAAAGGAAACAATGCATCTGTAGCTACAAAGAATATCAAAGAAGTTTATGGAAATGTTTTGAACGTTTGTAAGTGTCAACGATAGTTCAACAAATTTAGGTGACTTTAGCCTTAAAAACTGTGATGGCAGGGGCAGACATATTGGAATTGATACTGATGCTCTGAAAACCCTTGTTGATTCTAACCCAAGGCAACACACTCGTGAAATGACCCTGAAATTACATGTCTCTCATGAAACAATACGTAAACATATAAGGAATATGGGAAAACTCCATAAAGAAGGTGTTTGGGTGCCACACGAACTCTCCGATGATAATCGTTTTCAACGTGTGAACGTTGCTTCGTCTTTTCTGTCGCGTAATGCGCGTGAACCATTTTTGAATAGAATTGTCATCGGTGATGAAAAATGGATTCTCTATGCGAATATTAAACGCCAAAAACAATGGCTCAGTCCTAGACAAAAACCACTTCCGACCCTAAAACCTGGACTCCATCCACAGAAAGTGATGCTTTGCATTTGGTGGGACGGCAAAGGAGTAATTCATTTCGAACTGTCAATGCAGAGATCTATAGTCAGCAACTGGAACGTTTAAATCAAGCTCTTCAAAAGAAACGCCCTTCACTCGGTCAATCGAAAAGGTGTTCTTCTTCTCCACGACAATGTACGTTCACATGTGGCACGTTTGACGCTACACAAGATTATGGAGTTGGGTTGGGTTGGGAAGTTCTCCCCCTCCCACCATATTCTCCAGATATGGCACCATCAGATTACCATCTCTTGCGTTCTCTGCAACATCATCTTAATGGGAAAACGTATGCAAATGTGGAATGCGTTAAAGAGGACATCGACATGTGTTTTTGCTTCAAAGCCAAGTGATTTGTTTAATCAGGAAATTAAC
>NW_013666472.1:121965-135344 GCF_000517525.1 Limulus polyphemus
ATTAACAACCTGATTGTAAGATGGAAAAGCATCATTGATAAGAATGGAGACTATTCCATTTAATATATGTTTTGTTTTCATATATATATTATTCGGGGTTTTCATCTAAAAAAAAAGCGACATTAATTTCTTGACGACCTAATAAAATGGATTATTACTGCAAATGCTAATCTTATCTTTTATCTAAAACGGACCATTTTTACGAAGAACTTCGCAAGATCGTTAAACAAACTTCTAATTAAAAACTAAACAACTTTTGTTCTTCAAATATAATGCAAACGTCCAAACAGAATTACAGACTACTAATTAAATACATTTAATGGCATCATGTCTTTACCATGTCAAAAATAGCTATTAGGCAAACTTGTTAATATAATTACAAACAAGTTTGTAAAAGTCAAAGATGAGCTTTTAATATTTTGTGCTTTTAGGCAAATACACGTGGTCTAAAAAGTCAAGCAGTGGGAATTTTAAATACATGTAAATGAAATATTTTTTAAACCATAAGTATAAATATTTAGAGACAAAAAATTCAGCATATTTAATAATAAAAAACAACTGTCACATTTTTCTATTTAAGTTTATCACGTCTAAAATGTTTAATAGCTTTATTAAAATGACTAGATAAAGAAAACTTAAGACGAATAAGTATTTGGAGACCTAATAAAGTCACTACATTATACTAAGTGCAAAAAAGCTGTTAATAATAAAGTCACTACATTATACTAAGTGCAAAAAAGCTGTTAATAATAAAGTCACTACATTATACTAAGTGCAAAAAAGCTGTTAATAATAAATCACTACATTATACTAAATGCAAAAAAGCTGTTAATAATAAAGTCACTACATTATACTAAGTGCAAAAAAGCTGTCAATAATAAAGTCACTACATTATACTAAGTGCAAAAAAGCTGTTATGTTAACTCTATCTCAGGTGTTAACAATTTCAATTTAATACCATCCACCTCTTAAGTTTGACATAGAACTTTTGGAACTTATATGGCAAGCCGGAGCGAACCACTAGCAACCACATTATGCTCCTTTATAATTATTGGTCAAAATTATAACGTAGAGTTGTGTTGGTCCATAATAAAACTTGTTTTGCTAAGATATTTATTAACTGTCTTTATACACATTGACGTCTAAATATATAGATTAGTAACATGTAATACTCCTACATTTATATCATGTAATGCTCCTACATTTATATCATGTAATGCTCCTACATTTACATCCATATAAACCTTTATTGAAGGAGAAGCTTGTCTATTATATTTTTTTGATTAATGATGTTCTAGACATTTCCCTTTCACAGAGAGAACTGAAACAACCTGATAATCCAGCATTAGCACGTTTGTTTACCGTCAGTGTTTGAAACGTTGAAAGTAAGCTATATTCTGACAGCGGATAACTTAAAACATATCTCTACTTACTGAGGGAAACATGTACAAAGGCCTACTTCCGAAACCTTGAGGAGGCGGTAAAAATGGCGGTAAATGAGAAAAGGGAATGTCAGCAAGTGGAATATCAAATATTGTTTTTGCTCACTAAGATGTCAGTTTCCTGCTAAAACGTTGCTGAACTGTTGCCAATCGTAATTTTAATGATATAACAGCTGCTAGAGTCATCACATACGAGGTACGCTTTGTAAGAAAGATGACATTGTAAACAAGATTTCAAGGGGTGTGGGGAGTTTTAACAACTATTCTTAGACACGAGCTCGTATAAGTCAATAAGGAATTTATGTTATTGAAGCGATGGTAGTAGACAGCAACTTGTAACCTATTTTATCAAAATACTGAGAGTTGAATATTTTAATATCAAATAAGTTGTAGCCATATTCTCAGAAAAATATTAGCCCTTTCTATTGCATTTCCATAAACATTCACACAAGGATGTATTTAAGAAAAGAGGTCTTGAAATATTTCCGTCACCTTATAACACCCACTTTGTTGATTGAAAGCATTAAAATAATTATTCAGTTGCATTGATAAGATATGGTTAAGATTAATCCCATATTCTTAGTGAGATAAAATGTGGTGTACTGCCGAAAATATACCTATGTAAATATGTTAACTCCTAGCTGCTTATGTGAATTTTATTTTAATAATTGTGTCAGCGGTAAAAGAAGAAAAAACACAGTTCTAATATAGATCCAAAACAAATATAACCGTAAGTTAAACTTTGAGCAAATATAATTAATATGATATTTAAACTGATTTGTAAATCGTCTGATATGTTAAAAAACTTTAACTAGATAATGTAATTTTCGTAAATGACTGTCGACATATTCTACATTGTGCAACTACTAGATTGTTTCGACTAATCAAGTTTCTCAAATAAATAGAATCCAAAAAACAATATTTGTATATAACTTTGCAAAACCGTCAGGCAATTACTTAGTTATGAATTCAAAAATTTAGATAAACTTTAATTAGGATTAATTTCTTTCTTCAGAAATTGTGTTTTGCGGTTCTCTTTCACAATTTGACTGATAAAACTTAGAAGATGAAACTTAGAAGTTTCGGAATAGTAACTTGAAATGATTAGCACTGTTTTCAGAAGTCAAAATACAGTAACTCTTAGTGTGTGTAAATAAAAATCAGGTTGTTAACATTTATCCCCCTCTTAACAGTTAGAGTCTGCGTAAAATATTTTTTAGAAACGAGTAAATATTATTAGACATAAAACTCACTACATTTCACTAACCAAAAGGAATATGTTAAATATTTATAATAAGTTGATCTAAAATATTAACAACTTCTATTTACGACAGCTCACCTCTTAGTGAGTCTTAGTTTTGACACAGAACTTTTGAGTTTAAAGAAGTTACCTCGCCCTCTCACAAGATGTAGAGTGCTTTATAAATAAGTTAATTGAATCCATAATTTTAACACTCAGTTTAATCTAATTTCAGCACAATCTATCTCTAAGTCTTGTTTGAAAGCAGAAGAACATGGTCGCCAGCAATCCTTATTCGACTTGACGTTTAATTTAATACCATTCTATTATAGAGATATTAGGTTGATTATTCTTTTATTATGTTTCATTAACATTAACAAGTGAATGATTTCTACACTACCTGAACTGTAAACATCCTGAGGTTAAGTTTACAACGAAACACGAACGGCAGTCAAGTTACCACTCTTTTGAATAGTTTGATATATAATCACAACCGTAACTTTGAAACGAGAGTTTCTCAGAAATTTAGTTTTTTCTGGACTGTGTGTTAAATGTGACTGTATTTCAACTACTTCTTCTAAAATGGAATTAGGTTTAGAGACTTATTAGTATATCTATTATACTATAAGAAAATACAATAGAGATTAATAAACCTAATTATGGTGATTAAAATCACACTAGACTCTTAATTAGTCCATACTACCCCTCTCGTGTACTTATAACACTAAACTTAGGGGTTGGACGCCTATGATGGGAATAGCACAGATAGCCTATTGTGTAACTTTGTTTTTAACAATAAACAAATAAAAAATAATATTTAGACCATTACGATTGTCAAATAAGGTGTATTTAACATTTAAAGTTAATTTTGTTTGCCATCGTCACCCACAAGGTTTTTTTTTCAATAGACGTTGTTAATGTAACGCAACTTTTTAGTGTTAATGATTAACATAAACATTAAGCTTGTCTTGTTCTTTTGTATAAGATCACATAAATCTTAAAATTTTGTTTGTGAACTTTACACTTTCCTGCATATCTCATTACGCACTTTACTATAATATCATGCCTTAAATTCTACTGTTTGAACGTACCCACATCTATGACTATGTTTAGGTACTCAATGACGGTTTTAAATTATGTCTATAGCCTATTAGAAGGGTGTTAACCTCATGACGAAACGTCGATGTAATAGAAACTTTTTACTAGGAAAATGCTGTCTCTCTTCTATATTAAATTTCTTGAAAACATAGACCCTGGATGCTTAAATAAAGCTGCCAACATTCGTATTTTACATGTTTTGGTCCACAGTAAACCAATAGCCTTTGTTTTACTTTACAAGTTAAAATATAATTATCTATGTTCTAAGCAGAGTAAGCCCAAAACTCTAAGTGAGATGTATCTTAAAAACCTATTTTAAACTAAGAGATATTTCAGATATAAGGATATAATTCCTAAGAGTCAGTGTTTTACGTCTCACAAGAAGAGTCTGTGGAATCCCTCACTAGATGACTAATCATTAAAATATTATAATGTACTCCAGCTTGACCAATATACATGTTAGGTATACATGTCTTGTTAACGACAGTTTGCAGTTGGGGTTGACAATTTTGTTACAGCTAACACAACTGAAGATGAAATGCAATTCTAGAAAGTCTTGTGATGGCGCCCGAATCCTCTCCCTTAATCAACCCTCTTTTTCACCATATTAATCTAAAATTAACACCGTTTTTATTAGATTATATTTAGGAATAGTAATTTATTTGGGGTTAGACAAATGTATGTATTACAACTTTGTTGTTTTAGTGCAAATTGGGCCAATATTATGTTAAAGTTTTAGATCAGAATTGCTTAAAATTTAAGCACCAAAAACAAAAATCAACAAACTAATGTATTTATTTTACTCACGCATCTAAGGAGTAAAATAAATAATGACAGATATTCCCAAGTTTGTTTGTTTTTCTTACAAAAATATAGAGCTTGTAATGCAAAAGTAATATTAACTCCACTATCAGCTTACAAAGAAAATAATTTGTTTGTTTTTTTATCCAGCATCAGATAAGCTGGTCAAATGTGACCGATAGTGGTTTCTATGATTTCATATCTTGAAACAGACAAGTGCAGGTTTTGCACGTGCTGTGATACAAATTGATTTACTAGTCCGTTTCTTGCCGGTGTTGTGATCGAAATGAGAATCTACACAACATAACTAAGAGTTCGGCCAACTATACTCGATACTATACTCCATTAAAGTGGGTTAATTGCACTCTGTTGGAAAACCGAGAGGGGAAGAATGTAAAAATATTAAAAATAAACACATATACATTAATATATAGAAAATCTTTGTGAGATCTGAAAATTTTGTAAAAACATTAACGATGTTTAGAAAAATAAAATTTAGTATTTCTTGACCCCTTCCCCGACAGCAACTCCCTTGAACTGTAACGAAAGGGTTAAAGATAATGTTAGAGTTAACTACGTTATGTAAACAGATAAAAAAAAACAATCTTACAATTACGTATTCCGCGTAACTGCTTGATATTTGGCACATTTGATTCACACCAGTCGTTTGGAGGAATACAGTATATGGTTAAAGGTCTATACAGTGCGTTTAGAGCGTTATATCTATGTTGTATAGTTAGTTCAACCAGACTTCGCCAAATTCTTTACCATCCATGGTAAGATCGTATTCATCTTTCTACAGAATACATTTAGAACACCAAACAGCAAGCCGCACTATATGTATGCTTATTAGACTAAACGTCAGACTATTGAGATATATAATTTCGTGTTTCTTTGTTCGTATTCTATTGTACAATAAAATGTGTTTTAAATCGGTTAGAATTATTTGTTTATAAAAAAAAAGTATCTACTTATATAAGTGATGCAGAGAAAGGCTACAGTACAAATTTAAATGCCCTCTCTATTAATTTCCGAGAGTTCTTTGTTATAAAATAATTAGAAAAAATGGCAACTTAAAAGACGAATAACGCCCGCCAGAGAGCTCTCTCAGTATCAAATGGTTAGGTTTCAAAATATATTATTATTGTTACATTCCCATCAATTATAGGTAAGAAATATAACAAATAGGAAAAACCTTGCTAAGATTCTATTCCTGTCTTTTGATAGAAAAATAGATTAGATGTAATATCGTATCTTGTTTTGGCGCCCCCCCCCCCCAGTGGCACAGCGGTATGTCTGCGGACTTACAACACTAGAATCCGGGTTTCGATACTCGTGGTAGGCAGAGCACAGATAACCCATTGTGTAGCTTTGTGCTTAATTACAAACAAACTTGTTTTGGCCACTGAGAACAACAAAGAAAAAAAAAAGAGTCATTGCCTTCCTTTGTAATATTCGAGTGACTCTTACAAACACATAAACAGACATTCCAGTACAATTTTTATGTGTGATTTATAGTATGAAGACATTCTATTAAACCTATTAACCCAAAACGCACGTATCTTATAAATACTACTTCTTTAAGGCTCAGAAATAGTTATTGTGTAAGCTATATCGAGATTATACTTAATGTATCCCATTAGAATGAACTCTGGTTTACATTGATGCATATATAAGTCTGTTCGTATGTCTAAATAGATTCTTATTTAAAGTTTTCTTGAAACAAATTCGTAAAACTAGAAATGTTCAAAAAGTGAGTTCTGAAGTTTTGGTTTTACTGCAGAATTCACTTATATTTCGAAGAAATATTCGTTTTACTTAAACTTTTTTATTTACCCCAATTTATCAGTCTGTAAAACATTTTATGTTTTTAAAGTTTCTTACAGAATTTCTGAAGGAACGTTTTGTTTTTTCCAGTTTTACATCAACGCAGAGTTTATGAAAGGTAGTTGAAGATTTTTTAAAAAGCTTTTACATGTTTTTTTCATTTCTTCTTCTTTAAATTTGTACTTAGAGATATGTAAACACTTCGTGTAGTTACTTTGAAGAAAAAACAAAGACGAACACGTTGTACTTGGAGATGATTTGTGAACCTGTCAGTCAGGAGATTAAAATCGGATGGTAATAAATTATTTATAATATTATAGCTTAGTTCATGAAATTAGTAATTCAAACCATTTATTTGCGCTTTAACATTGCCAGCCTATGTGTTTTTTAAACAAAATTAAGCTTGAAAAGTTCTTCTTCTCCAGCATCTAATTTATCTAACGTCTAAAATATAATTCCAAAACTAAAATGAACGAAACCTTGGTTTGAAAATTATGAAACAATATCGTAACTCTTACTATTTAACTTTATAACGCTAAAATTCGAGATTCTGTATCTGCAACTAAAGCTAAAAACAAAAAAAGAACCTTTGGTCCCTAGAAGTTAGCGTATGGAACTGGTGCCGGGTCGAGTCTCTCGCACTTTCAGCTGCGAGTGCGTTACAAGAACGACAGTCAGTATAGCTATTCGGCTATTCGGTATAGCTATTCGACGGATACTCCCGACTAAAGTTGACTTCCCTCTGGTTCACTGTTTAAAATTATGGACGGCTTGAACCATAAGTTTTTCAGACCTAGCCGTTTAGACAACTAACATACATAACGTATTTTTCAGACCTAGCCGTTTAGACAACTAACATACATAACGTATTTTTCAGACCTAGCCGTTTAGACAACTAACATACATAACGTATTTTTCAGATGAAGTAACTTTTTAATAAAGAATAACCATGTGCTGTTATAACTTGTTCTCAATATCAGTTTCTAGTATCATTCGAATAATATTAGGTTTAAACGAACATTAAAGTGTTTGACATTGAATTGATATGCTGACAAAATTTAATAATTGGGTTTATAGAAATACCATGAATAATACTGTTGATAAAATTCAATTATTTATGTCAATTTCAATGTTATGACTAAAAGTTAATAAAAAATATTATTTTTATTTATTTTTGTTCAAGTACATTATTCTCTTTTTTCTCTACCACTTTTTTTGGCGCGTAAAATAAGTAGCTTTAATTGTCAGATTGGTAATGTGCGTTATTCAAGTGCTCTATTAGTTATTAAACCGAATCATAATCGGTCTAATAATTCTATAATGATTTATATTACCAGTTTTTGAATTTGATGTGTAGATAAACAATCACAGTGTTAAGGTCGCGTGCCTGCTTGTGTGTTGTGGCATGAAGAAAATCTGCGTGACGACAGTGCTCTATTTTTCTACATTTTTGTTAAAACATCATGCAATTATGTGCGAGTTACATAATGTATGAATGTGAGTGATATTATTGTTTTTAGCGCAACGCAACACAATGGGATATCTGCACTCTGTCCACCGCGGAGAATCGAACCCCGAATTTAGTATTGTATGAATTTGAGTAATTCTAAAAAAAATTATCAAGAGTTGTCTAATCACGTTAAAGCTAGAAGAAAATGTTAAATAAACAGAAGGGGTTTACTACATAACAAACGTCGTTACATTGTTTCTGTGATATGTTTTTTTGGGGGGGGATTTGTATTTTACTCACTTTACTTGCTTTTGTATCCCTTTCGCTGAGGAGTTGGATTGTGATGACGAATATGACGCTCAACTTCATCACGAAAAATGTTCTATCATATGAACGTCCCGTAGTTGTGCAGGCAAATAAAAACGGTTAAAGTCACTGTCATACTTTTATAGCCAGTTTTTAAGAATATGCATACAGTGTATTGTTGCATTTACGTTTTTGTAAAGCCGCTGAATATCGAGATGAAAATGTTACATCATGTGGTACGAATTATTGTCATTGACATTCAGGTACATTGTGGATGTTTTTTGCATTTGTAAGATAATTAAATAATCCATTAACTGCCATAGAAACGTTTTCTACACCATTACGCAACATCCAGCAGCTTCCTTTCACTGTATTCACAATCAAATTCTGGTCATATACCTCATGTGTTTTTCTTCCGTATTTAGAAATCCAATTTATAAATCAAATCACATCACATGCTTCAAACCATTCATTGTTCACAGTTTGCGCTCTAAGTACCACTGAAGCTATGCTTTCCTATTTGCATCTGAGATAAATGGCTTTCGGCCTGGATGTGGGATTGTATCGTTCTCTGCTTAGTAAAACTGGTGGCAGTCAGTTCGCGATCATTCTTGAAGGAATCAGTCAATCGAGACACAGTTTGACGTCCGTTGCACTCTTCAATCTTGTTCGATCAGCCACTAGCAATTGAGTGGTCACAGTTTTCTCAGCGGGAGGCGTATTCTCCCTATTGCTTGCCATTGTTGATATACACACATGAGAGATTTATTTGAACAGCCGGTCAAAGAAACGGCCTTTGATAAAGGCATTCTTGTTAGACTGCCAAACACTATCATGCCCTAGTGTTTTGCAGATTAACCACACCATTATTTTATAGCTGTATCTATATAGCTACAACCATCACTGACTAATCACATGCTCAATTTATGTGGTATACATAAATAAATGGAATGTTCTAGAAACATATATACACGTGTGTTTGACGCAAGAAAAACTGAAAAGTGGCCAGTTAATGTATTTAAATCTTAAATTAAAAAAAAATAATCAGTACAAATTTCCAAACTTTAATATTTTATATGTTTAAAATAAGTAGAATGGCATACTGTCCAAGTATTTAAAGAAACATTGTACAATAAAATTTTAGATAGTTAGGATGATGAATAAATCCTATTTTTTCATATATTATTATTTTCCTAACTAGCTTTGCCACTAGGGGAATGAAACTGTCCAGTGTTTTGGAAGAAAGGCTATGGCCTTAACCTAATAAAATAACACATTAATCAAACTTTTGAGAATAATTAAGAATTAAAACACACCAGGATAACATACCTTTGAAGCCGTTTCTCAAATATTTTCCGTGTTAATTATTACTAATCGTTACACAATGACATTAATTGTATAAAATTAAATAGCAGTAAGTGTAGCTTGCAACTGTACGCTGTAATAGAAAATTAATTGTCATTATTCGTAACATTTAAGTTGATGATAAAATTATTTTTACTTCACTGTTAGTTTACAATTTTACATTAATTCATACTACTGCTAAAGATTTGAACCATAATACCCACTGTAGTGTGGTAGAGACATGATGATGTTTAATGTACACACCTTAGATGGACGATATTTTCCACACTTAAATGTTGTATTTATATATAACACGGCTGATTGGCAGACCGCGATTTTTGTAACTCATCAACGTTAGAAAATTCAACGTGTTTGATAGAAGCCTTCTGGAAATCGTTTATCTAGACCTAATTTTTCTAGTATGTTGACAAGGTATGTACCGAGATATTTCTTAACCCTAAATTGTTAGGTCAATATATATATACATTTCTAAGGTGTCATAACGTGTTTTTTATAGTTAGTTAATCAAAATTCTGATTAGTGTAAAACGATTAATATGCGCGTCATAGCATTAGAACGTAAGTATTAGAAGTTGGAACACGTTATATTTTTAGTAAAGAAAATACTAAATCCCGATTACTAACAGGAAATATATTCCTTCGTTGTTACATAAAGTAATGTGTTGAATTATTGATTTTCAGGCATTACTGAACAATATAGGCATGAAATTTTAAAAGACTAGAATTTACGCTTTCTATGCAAATATCCCAATAATTACACTTATGAAAGCTAACTCATATCCATATTACAACATAATGTTTTGATATCGCAGTAATTACACTTATTAAAGCTATCTAATATCCTTACTACAATATATTTGTGGTATCGCAATAACTACATTTATGAAAGATATCTTATATCTGTACTACAATATGTTGTTTTGATATCACAATAATTACACTTATTAAAGCTATCTAATATCTTTACTACAATATATTTTGTGGTATCGCAATAACTACATTTATGAAGGATATCTTATATCTCTCCTACAATATATTTTTTGGTATCACAATAACTACATTTATGAAGGATATCTTATATCTGTACTATAATATGTTGTTCTGGTATCACAATAACTACATTTATGAAGGATATCTTATATCTGTACTACAATATATTTTGTGGTATCGCAATAACTACATTTACGAAGGATATCGTATATCTGTACTACAATATATTTTTTGGTATCACAATAACTACATTTACGAAGGATATCGTATATCTGTACTACAATATATTTTTTGGTATCACAATAACTACATTTACGAAGGATATCTTATATCTGTACTACAATATAGTGTTTTTGTGATGAGCAAACTTTAGGTATAATGCATTTCTTGCTGTAGAACATTGCTGAGACATATGAACATTGCTGAGACATATGCTGTAGAACACTGCTGAGACATATGCTGTAGAACACTGCTGAGACATATGCTGTAGAACATTGCTGAAGCATATGAACATTGCTGAGACATATGCTGTAGAATATTGCTGAGACATATGAACATTGCTGAGACATATGAACATTGCTGAGACATATGCTGTAGAACATTGCTGAGACATATGCTGTAGAACATTGCTGAGACATATGCTGTAGAACATTGCTGAGACATATGCTGTAGAACATTGCTGAGACATATGCTGTAGAACATTGCTGAGACATATGCTATAGAGCATTGCTGAGACATATGCTATATTCCCTGGCTGGCTTTACACAAAAAAACATTGCTTGAAGCTGTAGTGGAAGGTCACGTAACAGTTCTTTTGTGAAGCATCCACTTGGTACATATTGTAGGCTTAACTTTCCTTTGTTTATTAAAAGAATAAAATAAATTTCACTTTTCTGAAGTTTCAAGATTAAGAATAGACGAGCATGTTCTAAAACTGAGATGAAGTTTTAGGAATGCAAATGGTGTTTTCCACAACATATTATAAAGATTATTGCATCCACATTGAAAACAATCTGCATCATTTTCGTAATGTCTTTAACATTTTGAATACAAGAGAAACTTCAATAATCTACGTTATCTTCATTATAATCATTAGCCTCAAATATTTAGTTTCCATCCCTCACTCGCGTTTTGTTACAAATAGTAGTATATGCTGTAGAAAATTTTCGTACTTTGCTTTCCATTTAAAGATAATTCTCGTTGCTCATAACTGGACTCATTCAGGCCCTTATGAGAACTCTGAATAATAGATAAGAAGAAGTTTTGAGATTTTAGAATATCCGAAATGAGGCGAATAATCTTGGAATATCTGCAGTAACTTTATATTCAGGCAATTTTAAACACCTTATAGAAAATAAACTATGAGACGACTATTATTACACTTTGGGTTTTAAATCGTAAAACTGAATTATGTGTGCGAGCAATAAGAAGTCATAGGACAAATCGTCTACTAAAAATAAAACTGTTTCACATTTTTATCCGTTTTCTTTAAATGTATAAGACAAGAGGAAATGATTAGATTATGGATCCCGAGTCGGTTTCGTACCCACCCGATACTTGGGTGGGTACGAAACCTCTTCCCAGAGAACAGACGTGCTTCGGAATAAAAGATAGTAATATTACAATGACTGGAAAAGCACCGTAAGCAGTGAAAGAGTAAGAACCAAACCATTCGCTGGAGGAAAGTGAGGATAAAGCACGTTTGTCTGTTGAAAGAAAAATATATCATCTCTCTATGTTTTCTTCTCATTTATTTCCACTTACCTTCTCTTCTTCTGTTATTCGTTCATATATGCATGTGTTTTCCACCCAAATTCTATCTGTGTGTAAATTTCTCCGATTGACAGTGTATCGCTTAAAATTCACCCTTTTTTTTTACTATGAAATTTCATTGTTTGCCTACCACCTGTCTTGTTTAATTTGTAAATTTTCCTACTCACTCCCCTTTCTTGACGACTTTGTAATTTTTCCAGTTCATTTTCACTTTTCGTTGATCTTGAAACTTCAACTCTTCTCTATTATCGACTCGTAACTTTCATCATTCCCTCTTATTTTCATTTCATCTGTCATTTTCATTTCTGTACTTTCTTTTGTAAAATTTTTAACTTTCACCATTTACTCATACTTTTATTTTGATTGTAGGTTTCATCATTTATTTCCTCTTTTCTCTTGACTTTATTTTTTACTGTCAATTTCCACTTCCTTGGTAAGTCTTTATCTTTCAATATGTTTTGTACAATGTATTATTTTGGAAGACTAAGACTTACAAATAAGGTGTCATGACAACACGTAACTACAGTGAAGCAACACCTCATTGAAACTTTAGTTAAAATTAATTGATACAAAGAAATTAAATCAGTGTAATTTGGGGAAAAGGCATTGTATTGTTTTTGTTTCATATTTTTATTGTATGAAAGTGTAAAAAATGTTTTCCCCTTTTCTAAGAGCTATAATGTTCAGTCACGCAGAGTAACTTTCTTTATTTTGATTTTTATAAATGGAAATGAGGTAGTCCGGATATCTATTATGGCTTTATTTTGGGGTTGTTCTAGTGAAGCTAGTCAAAATCTTCATGTACAAAAATGAAGAAGAAATATAGGCATTGTTTCCGTAATAATGTAGGTATAAAATCGCCACACCAATTCCTCTGGTGATGATAACACGGAACTGAGATTTATTGAAAGTATCAAATCTAACGTTATGAAACAGGAGATCTGTCGAACTGAAGGTCACATTATGCAAAAACAGGTTTAAGAATAAGTAGTGGTTAATATAAAATAAATCTAGCTTCTTTGCTCTTTGGTAAAACGAAGAATAATTGTGAACGATAATACTAAATGTACCCTTGTTAACCATACCTG
>NW_013666472.1:135365-136920 GCF_000517525.1 Limulus polyphemus
GTGAAGGGGTGCAAGAAGGCCGTGAGGGGGGTGCCGTGAAGCCTTATAAGTGTAGTGAATGTTAGTATAATAAGCATAAACTAAAGACGTAGAGTGGGATTACCTAGCCTAGACCAAAGTGCATAAAATTGACATTGGAAGTAAAAATATTGATTCAACTTTAAACATAAATTGTTTCTCATTTAAGTAATTATATTATATTATATCACCAACGTTTTTAATAAAAACAAACCTCTTTAGTCAACGGAGACTCTAAATTAAGAAATCAACAAATATTTTTCCAGTTCTGTAGTCTATACATTTCATTTTATACTTTCACTTTCAGTACATAGACTAATAACAATATGAGGTTATACTTTTGTTGCTAAGCAATATGACATATAAGCCATTGTTAGAACGTTGTGTTACAAAAATGCACTAGCTTTTCAATATATTAGAAATTGTTAATCTAACTGATTTCTACCAATAAATATTCTATGAATACGCCACAAATTCATTTCATGAATGATCTTAATTTTGACTGGCTCACAAAGGAATTTACCGACGTTTGACTGCCTCGACTGCATTTTTCTACTTTTTTGTTGGTCAAGCTTGATTTTGCAAAATATATTTATTTCAGTTAGCTACGAAATGTGAGGCTAGAATATACTATGGGGTGGGGGTGGTAGTACTTGCGCCGTATAACGAATTTGTTATACTGCACCTTTCTACTTTTTTGTTGGTCAAGCTTGATTTTGCAAAATATATTTATTTCAGTTAGCTACGAAATGTGAGGCTAGAATATACTATGGGGTGGGGGTGGTAGTACTTGCATAACGTATAACGAATTTGTTTGTTTGGATTAAATTTATATTTAAAAACATACATGGCTTTGACTGTTAAATATGTATTGCGAAACTCCCGCCTATTCTCCAAAGTTGTAGAAGATTCTCGAGAGTAAGAATCAACAATATGAGTGTACATAAACGCTTGTGTCAGTGCCAGTATTGTTACGTAAAACTGAAATTTCTAGAAAACCTCCACATGCCTATAAATATAACCACTGCGACGTGCCAAAAGGAGAGTATCTATTATTAGTTTGCAATAGTCAGTGTGCTACAAACATTGGAAGCTACAACTGTGATTGTTATAACGCTTGCCCCCCAGTGGCACAGCAGTATGTCTGCGGAGTTACAACGCTAGAAACTGGATTTCGATATCCGTGGTGGGCAGAGCACAGAGAGCCCATTGTGTAGCTTTGTGCTTAACTTCAAACAAACAAACAAACAAAGTTATAACGCTTACCAATCGGTAAACTTCGGATATTTGACCAGGAACGTTTACAAAGTTCGAACATTACAAATCGTTTAACTTCAGTGGATTCACATTGGACATTAATACTTTTACGAAAACATTACCTAACGTCGTCGGTGGAAAACACGTTGTGTGTGGCTGATAAATAAAGAAGGACAAAGCTAGCTAGCTTCCCGTTAAGTGAATTATACCTACGTTAACTCGTAATCAACTCGCTCATCGTGACCTCTCGATAAGATATCGAAGATGTTCCAGACTAGAA
>NW_013666472.1:136930-140887 GCF_000517525.1 Limulus polyphemus
ATCGACATATATTTAAATACTAAGTCCAAAGTACAATTTAACTACTAAGTTTAAATTATCAGTTAATTCAATTTCAGACCATTTAAAATTCTAATACGTAACACCCGTCATTTTTGACGGCTATACGCTATTCTCTTATATATTATAACTGTAGACAACTTCATTCATAAACAAATGTATTATTTCATTCTGCCTTGTGCTTACAACTTCTAGATATTGATATATTTTTCCAAGCTGTTTTACTCGCTAATGAAATTTGTAAAGGTTGCATTCTATTGGTTATTCAGTCAAACGATTTCCCAAGATTATGCTTCGAAAATAATGTTATCCGTCAAGCAAGAGTTGAAATTTTTCTTTACAGCTATAAAACATGCATTTAGATCACGACGGGAAGTAGTAATTCTAAGCTTTTCGTAAATAAAAATGTATTTGAGTTAACCCCAATTTACAGACTTCTTATTTTTAGTCGTATTGCAATATTTTAAGTAATTGTATTTTTTTACTGTTACAACATTCAGTGTAAAGAACTGATAAAATACTCGTGTAAAATAGACAGGGGATCCCAGTAGTAATGAGTGGGATTAATTGTGGCATTTATGGTATTTTTGACTACATTTTTATGTGTGACTCATGTGTTATTAAGCAACGTATAACAAAACAAAAAAGTGATTTAAAAACGGTGTTATCAACTCGCCTTTCACGTTGATTTGTAATTGAAATCTTTCCCATTTAGATCATATCTACAACATTTCAAGTTTAACTAGTCTTTTGAGTTAATGTAAAATGGACGATTTTTTGTTCTTCCAGTTTAGCTCCCCAGTGGCACAGCGGTATGTTTGCGGACTTACAACGCTAGAAACCGGGTTTCGATACCGATAGCTTTGTGTTTAACTACAAACAAACAATCTTCCAGTTTAAAATAATACATTTTTTTATATTGTAAAGCAGTATCGTTTTGAGGTCGGACTCGAACTAGTGGTAAGCTTAAAACGCTGCAGCTCAGAAGGACTAAAGCTTGAGCTGCGATACGTTGCTGAACACGATCTACCTTTTAAATGTTAGGGCCTTTTTGGTTTGAATTTCGCGCTAAGCTACACAAGGGCCGACCCTAATTTAGCAGTGAAAAACTAGAGGGAAAGCAGCTAGTCATCACTTCCCACCGCCAACTGCTGAGTTACTCTTTTACCAACGAATAGTGGGATTGGCCGTAACATTATAACGCCCCCCACGGCTAAAAGAGCGAGTCTAGTTTGGTGGGATAGGGTTTCGAGTCAAGCGTCCTACCCACCTGGCCATGCTGCATTGGGGGCCTTATACTTTTTACAATAAATCTAGCTATTTTCAATTACGGACAGCCACATAGGAGGTGGGAGCGACTGACTAATCGCTCTCTCTTTGGGCAGCAGTTGTAAATTGGGAATAGTTATGTCTGAGCCTTGCAAAAGATACCATTCTGGTTGAAAATATCAATACTTAGTTTCGTTTTCACTTTTTTAATTTCAATATAATTTAGCTCCCGTGGAAGCCCGCCAAATATGATAGGGTATATAAGTAACGGCATATTCCTTGATTAAGAAAATAAAATTAAAATTGGTTGTCAAAAAAGCTGACATAATTTTATCTATTACTTTTGTCAAAGAATAAAATGTACAAACACGTTCGTCTACCAGTCTTGAGATAACTAGCTGGTTGTTAAGTTTTAAAGTGTCGTGACTTGCCCATATTCAAACATCTTTGTAGGCTATGCTCAAGTAATAAGATTCTTCTATAGTCTATCTAGCAAAGTGTTGTTACGTTAGAACACACATACAAAACATGTGAAAACGACATACAGCGCCTCTGCAAAGTTATTATATTTTGTTGCCATCCGACCTTGCAATCATGAAACTTTCAAACGGGACTTTACATTGAGAACCTACATAATCTACTATTGTGTAAGTAAGCTAGAATTCTCAAAAAAATTTTGAATATTCTCAATTGCATAAGTTTTCAACCCCTTTCCTATGCCAACCCTAAATCAGTTCAGGCGCAAAATATTAGTTTGAAAGGTCGCAAAATTATTGTAATGCTCTCTGTCTGTGTGTAATCAAAGTGGTTTAACTTGACTTTAGAGTAAATGCATCTGTTTAAGCCACAACTCACAATGATATGACAAACCAACCATGAACACCAAGAAGCTTTCTAAACAAATCAGAGATAAAGTGGTAGAGAAGCACAGATCAGGAAAAGGTTACAAGAATATTTCAAAGCAGCTGATTAGCCCTTTGAGTACGGTGAATTCCATCATTAAGAAGTGGAATGTGCTTTATACCATCCAGTCACTATCAAGATCAGGCCACCCTTCCAAACGAAGCAGCCGGACAAGCAGGAAACTGAAGCCAATAGTGACTTTGAAAGATTTACAAAGTTCTATGTCTGAGATGAGAGTCAGTATTCATACATCGACAATATCCCGGTCCCTACACAAAGCTGACCTGTATGGACGAGTGGCAAGAAAATAAGCCATTACTGAGAAAGACTGATCTTAACTCTCGTATGGAGTTTGCAAGAAAGCATGTAAATTATATTGCAGACATGTGACAGAAGGTTTTGTGGTCAGACTAAACAAAAACTGAGCTTTTAGGTCTAAATTCAAAGTGTTACGTCTGGCGCAGACCTATCCATAAAGACTCACAGCAAATTTCAATTTATATATTTTCTTTGCAGGTTTTGTTAACATTCAATCTCCTTCACACATACCAGTGTTAAGTTTGATCAGCTAACATTCAATCTCCTTCACACATACCAGTGTTAAGTTTGATCAGCTAACATTCAACCTCCTTCACACATAATAGTGTTAAGTTTGATCATTAGAATTTTGAATAAAACAGGTTCATTAAAAAGGTTTTTTACATTATTTGTATTTCATCAAAATGTGACATCATTAGTAGGGGTGAATACTTTTGCAAGGCATCATAAGATTGTTTTCTTTAGTATTTTAACGACGCTTTCTCATGTACAAATTGCAATTTCTTATTGTTATTCTTATCCTGCAAACAGCCAGTGATACAGAAGGTGTCTTACATGACAAATTAATATTACTCTTGCTAATCACTTTTATTGAAATGAATGTGAACATTCTAAACACTGCGTTACACTTTCTCTTTGATAAATCAGAATAGAAGTAAGAATGACGAGGTATAAATCAGTTCTCGTAGTGATACCTGCCTGCTAATTTTTTAGTAAAAAATATTTTACAAGTAACCACTTTTACATGTTACAGAAATGTTATACCTGTATATACATACCTTCATCTATAAAGTTCTCAAATGAGTCAGTTTTTTCGGACTTATAATGCTAAAGTGCAGGGCTCGATTTCCTCTGTGGACAGAATGCACATAGCTAATTCTGTAGCTTTGTGATAAAAACCAACCATAAAAACATCGTCTGTCAAATTATTAGAGATCGTTAGTTGTAAATTAATTATGGAACTAATAAAAAAGTAACCACAACATATTAATATCAATCTATGATGATAGAAATATGATATTCTTACCTATCTATGATGATAGAAATATGATATTCGTACCTATCTATGATAATAAAAATAAGATATTTGTACCTATCTATGATGATAGAAATATTATATTCGTACCTATCTATGATGATAGAAATATGATATTCTTACCTATCTATGATGATAGAAATATGATATTCGTACCTATCTATGATGATAGAAATATGATATTTTTACCTATCTATGATGATAGAAATATGATATTCGTACTTATCTATGATGATAGAAATATGATATTCTTACCTATTTATGATGATAGAAATATGATATTAGTACCTATCTATGATGATAGAAATATGATATCCTTACCTATCTATGATGATAGAAATATGATATTCTTACCTATCTATGATAATAAAAATAAGATATTCGTACCTATCTATGATAATAAAAATAAGATA
>NW_013666472.1:140908-151364 GCF_000517525.1 Limulus polyphemus
AAAATAAGATATTCGTACCTATCTATGATATAAAAATAAGATATTCGTACCTATCTATGATGATAGAAATATTATATTCGTACCTATGATGATAGAAATATGATATTCGTACCTATCTATGATGATAGAAATATGATATTCTTACCTATCTATGATAATAAAAATAAGATATTCGTACCTATCTATGATGATAGAAATGTGATATTCGTACCTACCTATGATGATAGAAATATCATATTCGTACCTATCTATGATGATATAAATATGGTACCCTAAAACAAATATCCTTCAACATTGGCGTAGTTTACTTTGTTTTCTTTTGTTCGCGAGGAATTGTCTCCCTCTCATTCTAACAGTAATAGTAATGAGTCATTTGAGCTTGTTTATACATTTCGTTATTAATTTTTCAATGTTTGTTTGTTTGTAATTAAGCACAAAGCTACACAATGAGCTATCTGTGCTCTGCCCACCGCGGGTATCGAAACCCGGATTGTAGCATTGTAAGTCCGCAGGCTGTGCCACTGGGGGCTGTTTTGAGAGTGCATATACCATTTGGGCATATAACAACAATTCCTTCCAAATCATGAATTGTTTTTTTAATTTGTTCATGCTTTTACCAAAGTAATAAATATAAAACTCTGTATAACCCAATGGCAATGATTCATACTTAACATTTACACTATGCAGGTTTTTCTATCTTATAGTCAAAGGTGTTTAACAACTACGTCTGTAAGAAAATAAAAATATCTTAAACTAGCTAGTGTATCGAGTTTAGCAGCTTCATATAATCTTTGTTAAGTTTCTTCCATCCTGTAGTTACTTACTCCTGATATTACCAATAGGATAACCAAGAACAGTCTGCGTTGCATCTCATGTGTTTGTAGGTATATGTGATAATTACATCCCGTGTGAGAGTATATGGGTATACGTGGGTCATTACATCCAATGTGTGAATACGTGGGTATGTGTGGGTCGTTACTTCCCATGTGTGAATAAGTGGGTATGTGTGGGTCGTTACATCCCATTTGTGAATACGTGGGTATGTGTGGGTCGTTACTTCCCATGTGTGAATACGTGGGTATGTGTGGGTCATTACTTCCCATGTGTTTGTAGGTATATGTGATAATTACATCCCGTGTGAGAGTATATGGGTATACGTGGGTCATTACATCCAATGTGTGAATAAGTGGGTATGTGTGGGTCGTTACATCCAATGTGTGAATACGTGGGTATGTGTGGGTCGTTACTTCCCATGTGTGAATAAGTGGGTATGTGTGGGTCGTTACTTCCCATTGGTGAATACGTGGGTATATGTGGGTCGTTACTTCCCATGTGTGAATACGTGGGTATGTGTGGGTGAATGGTTTTTATACGTGCTGATCCGATCAATTGTGGATCTTATCGATTCGATCTTCTAACGATATGTTAGAAGAACGAACACTTACACACAAACCGTATAATAAGAAGTAGCCTCATAATAATTAAAGAAAATACAGTGTTATGTAAAACTTAAAATATATTTAGTATCGGATATACAGAATGTAATGTCCATGGTTACAACGTTTTACTATGTTAACCTGGCGTTACCAGGTACATGCGTTAGTTTTTCGTGTTATCTAAATTACGAGTTCACTCATTTTGGTTGTTGTACCTGATGATACCAGGTTAACCTGGTAAAACATTGTAACCGTAGATAGGTTTTAAAAAAGTAACTTCATATTATGTATAAGTTCTACGTTAAACTTGCATTTGAAGATATAGTGTGTAAATATTCATAATTTCGTGAGAGTTTATAGACTTTTGATAATTTTGAATTAATAAAAAGACAAATTTTATGACCACACTTAAAGTTAGTGTTCGTTATTTCTTTTATGTACGATACTTTAAGCCGGTTAGAGAACAACTGATAATGCAAAAAAACTATAAGAAATACGATCCTCAACCAAGTTTATTTCTATTATTTAAGTACGCACATGTAAACCTTGGAGTTTCCTATTTCAGCTTTACATAAATGCGCAGCTCTTTAGGTTTTACTATTTAAAACTTAAAAATATTTAATGTAACGCCTCCCAGTGGCTTAGCGGTAAACGTGAGGGCTTATAACGCTAACATTCAAGGTTCTACAGTGAGCATAGTGCAAACTGCCTATTATGTAGCTTTATGTTTAACACAAACATACCAGCAATTTTATACGACACCTTAAACGTGGACTTTGACTATTATTTATTTTATACGACACCTTAAACGTGGACTTTGACTATTATTTATTTTATACGACACCTTAAACGTGGACTTTGACTATTATTTATTTTATTCTAAATGATACTACGAGTAACTTTGTAAAAGAAGATGGAAAACACATTCAGCTGTCTGAAAAAAAAATGTAGCTGTAATGAGCTGTAAAATCAAATTAATGTTTTCAAGCGAGAACAGAAGGGTACCCATAATGTCGAATGAATTTCAGAAGATTGTTGAATACAAAGGGATAAAGGAACTTCACACAAAAATTATTCTGCAAACATCACGCATGCCCTGTTTTAATCAAAACACCATATGGCAATTTTTGAGAGAATGGCAGGGATTTTGTAGTGGAAATCGTACAACGTTTTTGTAAAAAGGTTCGCCAGTTAAAAATGAAAACATGCGTATCATCAAATTTAGATAGAACAAGCCTTCACAGAGACTTGAGTGATATAATAAAGATGAAACGTCTATGAAATATAATAATTCCTTGTGTTACTAAATATTATAAACGTCTCCTAAGAGAAGAATCATTGAATCCATAAAACAATCACTTTCTGTCTGGAAATATTTTATATATTCTTCGAGAAAGCACGTCGAAATATTATTTCATTTAGTCGAAACTCCATAACCGAGTAATTTTACTATATGATCTAATTTAGAACCCGGTTATATTTTCAGCTTAGCTATCAGTCATAAAGATATATGACTTGGACTGGCTGATGTGATTTTACAATAACATTTACATTAATTTATATTCTTTCATTCTAAAAGGATCATGTTCATTAAAGGCTAATCATGGAGGATTAGTTGTAAAGGAAATAAAACGATTTTCACATAAATAATTAGACGCTTTGTTAATGCAGTGATCGTGCGTCACAATTAATGTAATAATATTCCTTGTGAACGATCCTATTTGCTTTTAGCTTAGCAAAGAACTTAAGAATTAAAGCAGTAGGATGGATGCAAAGCTATTTATTCTTCGGCTGAGAATTCCAGGCTGCTTCCGACAGGAGCTGTTGTATGAGATAATATCAAACTCCCAATTCATGTTTGTATAATTATGATTGGCACGTGGCGAGCCTGTAACTTTAGTAAGATGAATTGTAAGGTGACTTTGTTAATTTCAAAACTTATGATAACTTAAGTAATGGATACCGCTTTTGTTTGGTTTGGCTCATTTGCTCAAAAGCGTAAGATCACAAGATATATTTTATTGTGAGTGATTAAACATTATTCTAAGAAGTTCTGTGAATGAAACCACATCTATCCCTTTCTACCAGAACAATTGGAACAACAGGGAATGAACCAATAACCTTCAGCAGTTACTGAGGTAGCTAATAGTGTCTAAAAATACCTTAATTGTGAGACTCCTTGTGCTGCCATAAAGTAAAATATTTTGATCACATGACTTCATAGTGCAACTTTTAATTGCCAGATGTGTTGAATTTCACATTTTTGTTTCTAACGTACTAAATGGGTTCATTTACTTTCACGTTTATTTATATCTTTTATGTAGTATTGTTGAAGTTTTCTATTATGCCTAGTTTTAACGTATTGTAAAATGAAGCCATTGCCATGACAACCTAACGTCTGAAAAATCATTGTACTCTTTGTTTCATTTGGCTAAAAGAAACCTAAACAAATTACTCGAGATATTTGGTAAAGAGACTTAAGTTAAACAAAAGTTTATGCTTTTTATTATATAGATTTTTAGGTTTTGATAATTTAATACATTTTTTTACAACAGTTTTCCAATACCACAAAAGTTGAACACTATGTTTACATTCATTTTAAAATAATGAGGTATTTAAATACTTCTTAAGTCACGAATCCTTGTTTCTCGTCACTTGAAGCTGCTAAAATAACCCTATAACAAAAAGAAACAAATTTTCTTTACCAGTTCAAGAACTTGTTTATTACTTTACTTGCATTCACTTGTTTTGACTGAAATGAAAAAGGGTAATATACTAACTGTAGTTAACTGTAGCATCATTAACGTTTGCAACTGACAGTTCACGCAAAGCGACAGATGTGCAGCAACATACGTCAAGTTAAAGAGACCACATCCTTTTTGAAATTCATCTAATATGATAACCGAAAATGGACTTTAACTTCTTCTTATATAAGTATTAGAACAAAAGTGCTTATTATACACAAACTGTATTACATTAGTTTCAAAACTATTTCTACTACTACATTGTTACAAGAAACGCACCATTATTTTACAATCATTAGGGCAATTTGTCATTGGTCCCTTAGCAATTCACATAATCGTTTACGTCTATCCATCAACACCTGAGAAGAACGTTTTTTTTACATGAGAATCTCAGAACCGTAGATAGAGGGGGGGGGGGGTATTTTTTTAGGATAACTCCCCGTAAATTTATTCTGTCCAGACAAAAAAAAAGAGAGAGGAGAGAGAGGGAGGAAGAGGGCAAAGACAATTTTTTTCTCAAGCATCCTGTATTTATATTTTATTTATATATGTATTTTAAATTGTATATGGATATTTTTCAAGTTTTATATTTTTGTAATTTCTGAGGGGGGGATTTTTCTAGGTATATCCTCTCTCCTCCCCCCAAACCGAAATCTTAGCTACGGCCCTGAGGCATCTTGATTAATATACATTAAGCTTGTAAATGTATCGCGACTGCTATGCGAGTTGCAGTTATACATGTCTTGGTTTCTATCTTCCGATAATTTCGATGAGTTTTAGCTTGTTTGTATAATATCTTTATGTTGGAGACTTTGTCATCCTAAACTGAATATAAAAGATCGCGTTTGAGATCACCTTTTACCTGAACCTATATTTGTGATTGGTTGGATTTGGTGAGACATTTCAGCAAACACTTAAAAGCCTAGTAAAATGTTACCAAGCTTTAAATGTAGGTACTTTGCTTCAGTTAACACTTTTGTAGATTACGATCTACGAAAAAAAAGCAAAGTTACAATATTTTGATGGCCCGCCATGGGCAGGTGGTTAGGGCGCTCGAGTCGCAACCTGCGGGTCGCGGATTCGAATCCCCGTCCCACCAAACATGCTCGCTCTATTAGCCGTGGGAGCGTTATAATGGGATAATCAATCCCACTATTTGTTGGTAAAAGAGTAGCCCAAGAGTTGGCGGTGTGTGGTGACGACTAGCTGCCTTCCCTCTACTCTTACATTGCTAAATTAGGGACGGCTAGTGCAGATAGCCCTCGTGTAGCTTAACGCGAAATTCAAAACAAACAATCTGTTTTAATGGCACTGGTAAATGTATACTAATTTTTCTGGTGTACATGAGTATATAATTAGGGTAAACAGATACTTTATAATGCACTTATTAAAGTATTCCTGATGAACAACTTTGAGATAGATATTTTAGTAGGAAATAACAACTGAGAATGAAAGAAAGATCACCCACCAGCTGCAAGATTGATGAGAAATCTTCGTCAGTACACTTTTTTGTTAAATGTCTGCGTAAAAGCATGTTGATACATGAAATTCAGAATAAATAATTTCAATACGAAGAAATTGGATTATTTACTACTTTAACTTTTTTTTAGCTGTAAAATAGTAAAAAAAACAAACATATTACTTAGAAGTATAATAAAAACAGAGAAAATGTACATATATTTACTGGGAAAAAATTAAAAGAAATTACTTCAAAACAGCAATATTTTGTAATTATAATTACAGCTAACAGTAGTGCTTTTCGTATTTATATGTGCCCATATTTCATTGTAAAAATAATATAAACGAATATTGTTAAGTCTGAGCAAACGATTAGGGTGTATATTCAGGGCAAAATGTTTAAAAAATACCCCCCTCCCCAGAGGCACAGCGGTATTTCTGCGGTCTTATGACTCTAGAAACCGGGTTTCTATACCCGTGGTGGGCAGAGCACAGATAGCCCATTGCGTAACGTTGTGCTTAATTACAAGCAAACAAACAAACCTTCGTTAAAACTATACGTATATTACGCTGTAGTAGAATTCTGAAATTTGTAACAGGCGACACGGGTTTGAATCCGTGCGGTACCACAAAATATTACCACACTTTAAACAGTGGGTGACTTATAAGAGTGACAGTCAGTGTCTTATCATGAATGGTAGATGATGAGATACTGCTGGCTGACTGTCCTCCATCTAGACAACAGTTCAAAATTAGGGACGGGGACTGATAGCCTTAGTAGTTTAGCCATATATATAAACTAAGAATTACGCGTACAGTTTTTCGCTTGCAGTTAAGAACTCGGTGAGTTGAAGCTCTATATTAAGTACAATTCTATGACAGGTTACTGAGATAAGAATTAAACTATTTATATATGTATATTCTATTTGATGTATAGCGTGTTAGGCCTTATAAATTTAGATTTATTCAACCAGGTAGCTAAAATTAACATTAAGAACATTAGTTTACATCATTTTTTAAGTATGATTGAAATCACATAAGTTATTCCAAGTTGAAGAAATCGAAAAACGTCATTTCTTGTTTTTAAAACGTTAATAAATTCTAAGAAACTAAATGAATTCCAATTTCAAAATCGAATTTTTTTCTGTTTTTTGTTCTATGGTTTCAGTTAGATTGCAGTCCGTATATTTTTTAAGATCAAAAGAAACAAAAATAAATACGATTTTTGAAAGTAAGTGATGTTAAGATGGCATTAAAGATACGTATAGATAATATAAAAAACTAATGTAATAATAAATGTAAGTTTAAGTTTTGTTGACACCGTACTGACTGTTAACACGTCTCACTTCTTTTTATACTTGCTGTCTACGATCTATACATTCATGTAAGTTATAGAGCATGTACATGTTAATAGCAAAATAAAAGCAAGATCCAGGAGATAGAAAAAAATGAAACTACTTTTGTCAAGTATAAAAGAAAAAAGTTGTACCATGCAAATGACTACAATTATGAATTGTAAATTCGCATTTTCTAAAATATATAAATGGTTTGACTATTTTTTTATCTGATATAAAACCTTTTTTTTAATTGGATGATGTATTGATGTAGTGCTAGAAACATAATGAACTCAACATGACATCAAACAATCTTGAGTTGAATTATATTATCAAGCGTAACGTCTCATAAATGAAAAAAGAATATGTATACATATTGTATAACTCATTAAATCAACATCACTCATAAGTAATTTGATTTGTTAAAATTTAGAGCTGTGTGATATTCTCGAACAGAATGTTTGAGGTATATATTTCCAGATAAATTAATGAGATCAAAAGGAAGTCTAATCTTTTGGGTCATTAGCGTCACAAAGTTGTAATGAAGTCCCTAGATGTACTGAGTATCTGGTGATATCACAAATGCTGTAAATAGTGTAGTTTATTTAGTAGAGATGTAGAAGAAAAATAGCTTTAAATACCGTAGATATGGACGAAACTTACAGTTAAAAATAAATGAATTTGTACGGTTAAGTGAAAAATTAATATAGTTATATGCTTTCCATATTATCGAATATAACGCTACAAGCATATACAGAACGTGATCTCACTTTATCAAATTATCCCTCGATATCTATATAAGTAGTTAATTAGCAGCAACTAGAAAATCATTTTTAAGTACATATTTTGAGAATTACCATAAAATTTATCAAAGCATTTCTACTTTAATATGAATGTACCTCTTAAGCCTCATACAAATACACTACAAAGGTTGTTTTTTAACTTTTAATGAACGGTTTTAAACTGCAATAACCTTATTCGTGTGTGTAAAATTGTCGTTTCTGTTTCTGGCCCTTCACTTGGTAATGAACTTGTCGTAAAGGCAGAATGTATCTACGAATTATGAGGTCATTTTGTTTTCAATCTTCTGTTAAAATCTTCTCGTAGCTTCAACCCAGTATGGTCGTCTATTTCCCAAACGTTTCTTGAGTAGTTCATAAATACAATGGTTCATTGGAGACACATGTGTATATTAAACAGATGTATGAGTATATTTTGTTCTATGACCAAAGACTTCGTCGTGATATAAATATATTTATTGGACAGAACTTTCATAGAAAATTAAAGACTATTAAAAAAAACAAAAAAAACAACAACACAAAAACCGACGTTTTTTGGCAGAATGAAAAGTAAAATCTTTAATATTAGTTACATCCGACTAGCTTGGGTAACAATGTTACCATCATCAGGGCTAGTATCAACGTTGTTAGCTCAGAATATATTCAGCTACTACCGTTAATGGGTGAGTTCATCTTTAAAAACAAGATCAGGAAACAAGGGATGGGAGGTAAATGAGGTATAGCTTAAGTTAAATAAGTATTTCAATAGGACACGTTTATTTGTCTGTCGTATCTATCTATACACACATATTTGTTTTTAATTATATAAATACTCCCTCTTAAGTTCCTTTCTATGTTTATTTGTGCATTTCTCAAGATTTTTACTTTTTTCAAGTCACAATTACCACCACAGTTCCAGAAATGTTCAACTGTAGTGGAAGACATAGTGTTTGCATGTGTTCTTTCAATCCCGATTTTAATTTACATGTCTTATGTATATTTTACCACAACTGTAACTGATTTGGTAAATTCCATCTTTATCATCAGTCTTTTTAGGATCTTTGAGTATTTTGTAAATAATTGACAGTTTTGTTTTGTGGAATAAACGCTATTAATATAGTAACACAATGTGCCCGAAAAGAAACTATAAAGTGAAGTCCAAGTCAAGAAAAGTGATATCAGCTCAATCTCTTCGCCCTATTGATGATTGCCAGTTAAACTAATTCCCCTTAATATGCAGTTTGCCCACTGTATCCTTTTCTGAAGACGATCCTGACATTCTTTGATTAACGTCATTGTATTAAATAAACAGCTTGTGAATAAAATATCGTTCAAAATTCAAAGCAGTCATTTAGGGGAATCCTTACTTTATACAGGTAATAAACTCCATTTATCACCAGCCACATATTTATGTAAAATCTTTCTGCAGGGGACCTTACTTTTAGATAGATGTTTGTGTACAAACTCGGTTGTTGTTGTTTTCCTGAACAAGTACTACACTAAACAAAACAATATCGTTCCACGTTTCGTTGTAGTGTTTAACTTTCAATCAGAGATCTTGTATAACACATAATTGGTGCAAAAATTAACACGTGAAACGAATCCTTTTTTTTAATTATTTTGTGATAAGTTATGAGATTTAAAATGCAGGCTTGATTTTCTTTGCATATTTATGACGGACCTTATATAGTTTAGTGCTATTAAAACCGTTTCGTTTGTGGTTAGCAACCTTAACTCAAGGGTTTCCAAAGAGCATCCCCATCTTATTCAGCAAGATGGGAGTCATAGGAAGCTGTATTTCTATAAAAGACCAGAGGTAGTGATGATGTTATTATTAATTCTATTTTCTGGAAACCTGTATTGGGCCAATTACGAATATAGCGTTTAAAATGTTTTTAGTCACATTACGTTGTTCGTTTTATGTGTTTCCATGTAGAAGGTGTCACGATAAACGCTGAACGTAGCATTGCTAACAAATATTTTACTCTTTACTATTCCCTCTTTCCAAATATACCAAAAAGTTTTTACCTTCCTGGGTGTTTATTAGCAATCGATGTTTTAAGCTTGATGTTGAATTGTGGTTGTACACGTGAGTTTACAACTTTGATTTACGATTTTATTAAAACGTGTTATGTTGGTTTCGAGGGACGAAAAATTGATTGGTTCTATATCGTTCGATGTTTGACTATAAAAAAGCAAATAACACTTATTCAAACTAAATTCAATCCCCCAGATCTTAATTGTTGTTCGGATTCGTTTCTTCCCCGGTAATTTCGTGTTAATGAGTAAGAAGTTGGAGTGCTCTGTCGTCGATTATAATTATAGACGGGTTAAAGAAAGAGACTATTTCATTCTTTGGTAATTCTCTTCTTAAGTTTCCCGATAACGTATTCTGTACAATGTGACTTAGCTGTATACTGGAAAATTTCCCCGGTAATTTCGTGTTAATGAGTAAGAAGTTGGAGTGCTCTGTCGTCGATTATAATTATAGACGGGTTAAAGAAAGACTATTTCATTCTTTGGTAATTCTCTTCTTAAGTTTCCCGATAACGTATTCTGTACAATGTGACTTAGCTTTATACTGGAAAATTTCCCCGGTAATTTCGTGTTAATGAGTAAGAAGTTGGAGTGCTCTGTCGTCGATTATAATTATAGACGGGTTAAAGAAAGACTATTTCATTCTTTGGTAATTCTCTTCTTAAGTT
>NW_013666472.1:151815-163672 GCF_000517525.1 Limulus polyphemus
GGACATTTTCAAGACTTATATGTATATTATGTTTTAAAATCGGGTAAAGAGGGTAAGTTTAGCAATATACTCTATAGTGTTCAGTCAAAACTTTGAAAATCGATTTAGTCGGCTGATATCAAAGTAGGTTTGTTTGTTTGATTTGAATTTCTCGCAAAGAAGCTACTCGAGGGCTGTCTGCGCTAGCAGTTCCTAATTTAGCAGTGTAGGACTAGAGGGAAGGCTGCTGGTCATCACCACCCACCGCTAACACTTGGGTTACTTTTTTACCAACGAATAGTGGGATTGATCGTCACATAATAACGCCCCCACGGCTGAAAGGGTGAGCATGTTTGGTGGGACGGGGAATCAAAGTAGGAATAAGACGTCTTTTACCATATGACGTGGCTAGAATTCATAGTCGCCGAGACAACATTTATAAACGTGATCCTAAATATTCAGTAATATGCGTAAGTTAACGGTCTTACTATCAATTGTGATTTCATCATTCCCATTTGACTATTTTGTATATATAATAATGCTAAAATAGATACACTGTTCTTATATTCTATAAACACTTAACTAGGAATTCAGTTCAGTTTCTATAAAAGTAGTGCCGTGTTTATAATAATTACAGTTATCGCTGTAATTAGGCTCATTACGTCACAATGTGATTTCTCTCGATTACTTGTACTATCAAGGACAAACTTTTGCTTAAACACCTGGGCAGAAACAGTAAATCAAGTAGGAGTCATATTATGTACGTGTGCCATAAATCCATATTAAACTTTTGAATGAAATTGTCTTTGTGAAATATTGACTCGCTATTTAGTTTATTAAATATGAGTACTAGATCGACACTGATCGTTTGCTACCTGTTTACTGCAAAATAGTACTTAAAAGTTGATTTAGTAAGGACAAATTTAAATATTTTAATGGTGTTTTATAGGACATGTAGTTTTAATCGATTTGTTAATTTTCCTAAGATCAGCCGCAAAAATTCCTTTGTTGGTAAATTTTAAAATACATAATCGAAGGTATCCCAGTTTCCGCTGGGACGGATTAACAGCGAAACAGCTTTTATGAATACTTTCAGTTTCCGCTGGGACGGATTAACAGCGAAACAGCTTTTATGAATACTTTCAGTTTCCGCTGGGACGGATTAACAGCGAAACAGCTTTTATGAATACTTTCAGTTTCCGCTGGGACGGCGGTAAGTTTTCGGATTTCAGGGGTTCGATTTCCCTCGGTGGATACAGCAGATAGTCAGATGTGGCTTTGCTATAAGAAAAACTCACAAAAATACTTTCAGTCGTTGACTGCACTACTGTATTTTGCGCTAATATAAAACTGCATAAGCGCTCTCTATTAAGAGCTATTGTTAATCACTCTGCCATTTACATATTAGTATATAAATTACTCGTTTACATACTTTATAAGCATTAATGTCAGCATTGAGACATTCATTAAAATTGCGCCATTTACATATTTCATCTGTTTAATGTTTGCACTTGTCATGTGGACATTCAAATGTATATATGACATTGTCCGGATTCAATTATTAGAACATTTTCACTTACGAAACCTGAGAACGAAATATTTGCACTGAGTGAACTAAGAAAATGTAATGTGGGCATTCAACGTTATTGTGGATTTTTAATTACAACAATGTAATACCTAGTAAACAAAACTGTATCGAGTATGTTTTTGTTAGTAAACTTTGTTCCTTAAGAATTCAATAATTTATATATGATTATTCAAATAATTATTATGTAACTTTCGTCTATTAAGTTTAAAACATTGAATGTAAATTTGTCATCTGTGTCTCCAAAAAGTAAGCAGGATATTAAGGTTCATATGGAATGCATTTTTACTCTAAAAGTAAATAATAAGTTTATGAAAATTCGTTTGGATCTCTGAAAACTTTAAGTTCATAACTCGTCGAAGTCTATAATAATTCTCTGAAAATCTGATATCTAATTCACAACGTTTAGCGCATTTTATGGTGCGTAACTGATATAATCCACTTTGATATTACTAAAAGGAAGTTAATTTGCTCTATAGATATTTAAAATGCACAATGTTTGCTATTTCTATGTCGAATAACTTTTATTTTAAGAATTTTCCTATTTTATAGAAAATTGTATTTTTGATCTCCAGCCATAAAGTAAACCTTTCGTTAAGTGCACTCTTTATTTATTTTTGGAAATGGAAATTCGGTCCTCTAGTGTGTGGTTCTCTGTCTCTGCCAGCCTTTAAAAGTTTGAAAAAAAATATTGGTAATCGACTCTGCATATCCTCTTGACAATCTTAACTCTTCAGTCACGAGCAGTGATTAATCTTGCAGAAAAACAAGCACGTCTGGAGCTGTTTTTGCGGTGCACTGCTTGCTATAAACGATTGTCAAAGTAAAGAAACATACATCAATAACAAACTACTATTGAACACGTTGGCGTGCTCTGGATGGTCGAACAGTTTTTATGATTTATCGTCGCGAGTAAGAAGTTAGCTTTATATGTCTAGCATGTAGATGCACGTACGTATTTACACATTCTAATGCGCATATGTTAGTACACATATTCTACTGTAACCACTACATTAGAGCTGTATATGTGAAAGCTTCGGTGTAGCTTCTAGATTAAAAGCTTCTAATAAAACTTCTTTTTGAGTGATATTTTCGTGAGTTGTATTATATAAGTGTTTTGTGTCATATTTATACATCAGTATTTGTGTGACACTGTGATATAATAATGATCTTTAAATTATTTAATTTCACGTGATACAATTTTCGACAATTTTTACTTAAAAAAAAACTTTTATGGCTACATTTTGGAGATACATTGAAAACTGTTACAATGAGGTTATACCTGTAGATGTGGGCCCCCAGTGGCACAGCGGTATGTCTGCGGATTTACAACGCTAGAATATGGGTTTCGATACCCGTGGTGGACAGAACACAGATAGCCCATTGTGTAGCTTTGTGCTTAATTACAAACAAACTTGTAGACGTGGGTTTCGCTAGCGCCATTGTTTTGTTTGGAGTGTGCGCTAAAATCCGAGGCTAAAAGTTGAGAAAATACAAAAAAGAAACATGTATACGTAATTTGATAGCAAACGTCCAAAGTGATAAAATATTAAATATTTATAATGTTCAAAATATAATCTTATACGGTTTATATCTATTTTTCTGATTTTTCTGAAATATTATGTAATATAAGTGAATGCCTTTCTTTATTTGAAAAATATAATAACCGAATTACATACATTATCTGGTGTGCAAGTATCTGGTATCTACACGTTTCTTAGTTGTTCGTGTTTGTTCAGGGATTTCACGCAAAGTTACACCGAAGCTACTTGCGCATGGCTATTCCTAATTTTAAACTGATGGACTGAAGGGAATGGACACAGCTAATTAATAGCACCTACCGCCAACTCCTGGCCTACGTTTAATCTGACTAAACAGTCATTCCTATAGCGCACCAAACGGATTGAAAGTGTGTTTTTACCAGATAGGAACTGCGAACCATGAACCATCGGACTCGCATTCCGAGCATGCTAACCACCAGATCACGCCAGGTTATTTTTCTTGTTTATCCATTAGATATTACAGGGGCGTTTAAGAACCAGTTATCTACTTATCTATTTTGCTAGATAAAAGCTTGAAAGAATTAATCGCTTTAGGTGATATATTCCTTATGATGACCTGATGATGACAAAACCTTATCGAAACGTTGTACATTTGCTGTTATGTTAAACTTATATTAAACTTTTTCTTCATTACCATTCAAGCCGTCTCCAACCATTATTAGTATCAAAGTGGGTTCTTCGTCATCGAAATCGAATTTGATATTCCTTATTAACTTTTTTTTTCAAGAAATATCCCCCCCCCCCTTCATTGGCACAGCGGTATGTCTGCGGACTTATAATGTTAGAAACCGGGTTTCGATCGACAACACAGACGTAACTAAGGGTTTATTTGATTAATCCAAGTTGTTAGTAAGAACCAGTTTGATTAATCCAGGCAGTTAGTATGAACCAGATCTCGCTGAAAAGATTAGCTGTCAACAAAACAAAAGTTTGAAGATTAGTCCTCATTTGAACAACTCAAAACGTCTTGTTTGTTTCTGTAATAGATGAGCTCAATTAATCTAACGTTCAAGCAAAACTTTCAGGCTCAGCTTTGCAAGCTTGTAAATCCTTTTCTACTCTCTTATAAATCTTTGCATTGTCATAACGAATTAGTGTGCACTATTTGTTAATAAATCTTTGCATCGTCATAACGAATTAGTGTGCACTATTTGTTAATAAATCTTTGCATCGTCATAACGAATTAGTGTGCACTATTTGTTAATAAATCTTTGCATCGTCATAACGAATTAGTGTGCACTATTTGTTAATAAATCTTTGCATCGTCATAACGAATTAGTGCGCACTATTTGTTAATTTTCCTAGTTACTGAATACAAGGTTTTAGCATTTTAATCAAATATGGATGCATCTGGATTACAAATGATTTTCAAAAGCAATCGTTGGGTCACATTTTGAATATATTAACATGCACGGTTTATTACCAGGGGTTTTAATCAAGAAATGTTAAAAAAGGTTATTGCTATGTCAATTCTAAATTATTCGTATGGGCAATATTTGAGTATTATTGTGTTTATCTGTAACATAATGGCTTTCTTACAAACTGTCTAGGGCTGTACGTGGCTTAGTTGTTACCGTACTGGCCTCGAGATCCATAGGTCCAAGGTTCAATCCACAATTTCCAGCTAAGGGGGCCGTTATAACTGTAACAGTCGATCCCGTTCCCGTTAAGAGTAACAGTATAGAAGGCGGGTTCTGCTGACTAGCCGACCTCTTCTGGTCAGTAGAAAGAACTAAATGGTCTTCTGATATAAAAACTATAACGATGAAATGGTTTTTAATGATGTTGTTTAGATTTCAATTATTTATACAGTCATTCCTCCATCCGTATGTACTATTTTTTAAATTCAATGTTTTAATTTAAATGTGTGTAAAATATACCAATAAATATTAATATATTCTGAAGAGTTACCTTTTGCAAATGGTAAACATTTTCGAAAATAATACACATCCTTAAATTTAACGATTATATTAAATTCAACATATATAAATATACGTACAGACACATGGATAACTGATAGTTTCCTAGGGAACCACTGTAAGTAAGTGACCTAAAAAATATGATAAATCCGCAGATTATGAGATGGAAAAAAAATGCCAGGTATAAAACTTACGCAAGAATTACTGTCATTGCTATTAATCTGCATTTCACGTTTATATTCCGAAGGAAAACTTTGAAAACAATCGTAAAAAATCACACAGAAACAAAGATTCTATGCAGATCACACAGCTCTGCGATGGTATTATTGTTTTGAAAATTTTATATGTTCTATAGTAATTCCTGTATGCTGAATCCGAAAATAATATCAATTTTTCTCCATGACGTGCAGATTTTTCACAAAACGTTATGAAGCAATACATAAAGAAAGACCACAACACGTACTTTTGAGAGTAAAGGGCGTAGATTTCACACAAAAAATCAGGACGAATGAGGATGCATATTCATTTGACATCAATGTTCTTCCTTTTTCTTCAGTTTGTTTGTATTTCTGTTAACAAACATAATAATAAAAAATGTTCATTATGGTAAACGAAATAATAATTTGATCTAAGTGTGAATTTTTTTCCAGATTTGTAAAACATCCTTACGTGATAGAAAATAAATGAATATTATTCTCGAAATTTGCGTAGCTGAATTATGGAAAATCCATTACTAAAACCAAAACAACTTTTATGAAGTTTAAATTCACAGGGCTGTGTTATTGGAATACATTTGAAACATAAGGTTTCCTATAATTTTCTCTTCTGCTAGTTTACAAATAATTTTTTCCATTACAAAACCGAATTGTTTTTTTTTTTAGTTATTGAAAAAATGTCCTTCTTGTGGTTGGGGGCTGTTTTACCTACGAGGTTGGATAAAACAGCCCCCCCAAGATGGGATAATGTAGTTCCTATCTAACTCATAACAACTACAATTTAGAAAAAAATGATGCATTTAGTAAGTGCATTTAAATCATCATTTAAACACTCCCGGCAAGAATCAGGAAGGCTTTATAATATGCTCAAGTTTCGTATTATATAGGACTAAGGTGGAAAAGAATGTTGGTACTCGTATTAGCCGAAGCCTATGGTAGAAATATACGTTATTTGTATGAAGTAAGACAGCTCAGCGGAGAAGGAGGAGTCTTACTCTTAACTAGTCATCGTAAATTAATGCACGTTATAAAAAAATCTTTGAACTTGAACTGTTCTTTAACGGTATACTCGACCGTCTACAATTCTTCGTTGTTTGGAACAACATAAAACTTCACTGTGCTTACTTTAGATAAAAGTTGTTGAAAAAACAAGAGTCGCACACTGATCATTCCTATTCGCGCTCGTCCGCCAGTATGTTTTACATGGGGTCGTGAGAGCAATAATTACATATAATTTCGCCAGTATGTTTTACATGGGGTCGTGACAGCAATAATTACATATAATTGACTCTAGATGGCAGCACTTCATAATAGATGATATATATATATATATATATAGGAGTGACCGTTTTACAACATGGTCGTCTCACTTCTCTTTCCTGCACCTTCAAAATATCTCTCGTTTCTTGCTGAATTCTAGTTGACAATGTATATATATATATATATATATATTCAATTATATTCTACTTTAATTATTTGAACTTTTTTACCTAAAGCACATTATAATTTATAGCAGTGGTTCTTAACCTTTTCCAGTAATGAACACCTAGTTAATTTTCAACCTTATCATGTATTCTCCGCACCCCACAACATACACACACACCAACTCCCCTCATACAACTTGCATTTTTATGATCAATCTTTTCTTAAATAACAAAATAACTATCGCATACAAAACGAAGCCCTCCCCCCCCCCAGTGGCACAGTGGTATGTCTGCGAACTTACAACGCTAGAAACCGGGTTTCGCTACCCGTGGTGGGCATAGCACAGATAGTCCATTGTGCAGCTTTGTGCATAACTACAAACAAACAAAACAAAGGGAAGACCAATTAAACATATGATTTGGAAAGGTATAAAACGCTAGGTAAGAGATACAAACAAATCAATGCGCGGTTATGCATGAGAAGTAAAAAGTTACTTACGTTCGTGTGTTGTTTTTTTGCGCAAATTTTCCAGACATAATTTTCTCGATGCGCGGCCGAATTTTGGTCACTGGGGAGATGAGATCGTGGTCGAGGATCAGACGATTACGGTTCTACGTCTTTATTGTGGTCAAACTTTAGAATCTTATATATCTTTGTGGATGGTTAAAGTGCCGTAAACGCGGCATCAACTAATTCCCCAAACTCTGGCCGGACAGTGTGCCAAAAATTATATATTTCCTTTTCTTGAAACTTAGCATATAATGTACGATCTGTAGACAGGATTTACAACCCAGTCATTTGTGTTGTCAAAATTTTAAGTTTCAGGAAAGTACTTTATAAAAGTACTATTTGGATGGCTCAAATACCGATTTATAATTGCGAACAAGGTCTATTCTTTTTTCAGCTTTGGTGTCACTAAGTAACTAGAACGGTGAGATATCTATTCTTTAGTAGATTATTTTGGCAGAGTATTCATGATGAGTAAACTGGGATGGACGGCAAATGCCTGTTGCAAAAAACAACAACAAAATAACACAAGTGTAGGGAAAGTCTTCCATCTTCAAGAAGCCGAAAGACGGCAGAATTTCGAAACGTAGTCTTCTACATTTCAGTTTTTTTTTTTTTTTACAACAGGTAGTTGCCATCCATTCCAGTTTACTCATTGGTGAGATATTTTTTTTCCAACAAAAACCATCTGCTGACATATAACTACCTGAAAGTATCCCTGAAAGTAATTTTGTACCCCCAGGGATACTTGTACCCCTGGTTGAGAACCACTGCTCTATGGTTGTATTGTATTCTCAGGAGTAATTTGAAGTTATTTATTCAGTTATCTTCTATAGTTCATCTTTATTCTATGTACTTCTGTTCTACAATAGGGGAGTTATTATATTATATATATATTTTTAATTTGTTGAATATGTTCCAGTATTTGAAAAGCTTCTGTGTTTGTCTTAAGGCTGTTGTAGTTATTGTGAAATAAATTGTGAGCACTTGCGATAATATCAGAGAATTGTGCATCTTCAAATTTATTTTTTGTAAATCTCATGGTTTAAAAAACAATTCCGAAATAGCGAAGCGAATAGTATAAAAATAAGATATTTTCAAGCCTTTCACTGGTTTTCACAACAACGTCTCAGGTATTGTAGACGTTTGTTCGAACTCAGTTAAGCGTTACAATAATTACATTTTACAAACGAGTTGAAATGCTGTTTGGTTTGATCTGTAGTTCTTTATTCACCATTAATAACCTAAAATACTTTAGGTGTTTGTATAACATGTGACATATCGTCACAATTAATTATCCGTTATTATTCAGCGGACTAACTAACGAAAATATGACGTATTTAACAACTAAATAAATAACTTGTTAGTCCGCTGAATAATAACTGGTAATCAGTTGTGACGGTATGTCACATGTTATACAAAATATGAAATATTATAGGTTATTATTGGTGAGTCTGCTTATATTCCACAACTATATAAATCCTACCTTATCTATTTGCTTCGCTCTTCCAAGCATTAATGATTAGCTATGAATTCGGTGAAACTAGTCTGCTGCAACGGAAGTAGCTAATCAAAGACATTTGGCCTCTATGCCATTTTTTCTTCCATTGAAATTAACATTTTGGTTAATAAGAGCAATTAACAACTAAATAGAATCATTGTTATAGATTTTTTTTTTAAATGCTAGTTATTTTCTGCGCGAAATTGACGCTTAATTTGTCGTTTATTTTCTTGTATATTTTACTGATAGATTAATCCAATACGTTTTTAACTTATTGTTCTCGATTTTGTTCATAGAAACTTGAACTGTATGCAGTACACAGCATTAACATTTCAGAATTTTTCAAAACAAAATAATTAGTGCTATGTCTACCTATCTGTTTTGGGGTTTGTCTTCCTTACTATACAGCTTTCCGTCTTGTTATCCTTTTGTTCGTTTACCTGTTTTTAGGTCCGTCTTTTTGTGCTGTGCGTTTGTCTTTTTTGTCTTACTGTACGTCTCTTTGTTTTTAAATCTGTCTGTCTTGTTCGTTTATGTGTTTTTAGGTTCATTTATTTGTCTTTAGGTTCGTCTATCCGTCTTTTTTTGTCCTGTGCGTTTGTTTGTCTATTTGTCTTTAAATCAAAAACAAAGATTTAAAGACAACATCTGTCTGTCTTGTTCGTTTATGTGTTTTTAGGTTCATTTATTTGTCTTTAGGTTCGTCTATCCGTCTTTTTTCGTCCTGTGCGTTTGTTTGTCTATTTGTCTTACTGTACGTCTCTTTGTTTTAAATACGTCTGTCTGTTTTGTTCGTTTATCTGTCTTTAGATTAGTCTATTTGTCTTTCTATCAGTTTATCTGTCTTTAGCTCCGTCTATCTGTCTTTTTGTATGTTACCTCTGCCCTTAGGTTTGTCCATTTGTCCTTCTGTTCGTTTATCTGTCTTTAGGTCCCTCTATCTGTTTTACTTGCTTTTATGAGAAGCAGTCTATTGAATTTCCTTTTTTATTTCTTTTTCAAATCTCATGTTCTTTGCACTTCTCTGAATTAACTGGAGTAAAATAACACAAAGAAATGGGTGTACGTGTATGCGAATTCAAAGGCCTATATAGAATTTATGCTCCGGAAAACAGACAGGCCGACGAATCGATTCTATTGAACGTGGGAAGACTGAAGACTGTCTTTTACAGGAAATCACTTCTCTGCTGGCCTGCTTTTTCATAGAGCAATTAAGGGAGCTAACAACACAGATTGATGGTTGTTAGTTTTCTAAACCTTGAATCAGATTTTTAGGATATCACAAACATTTTCCATTAATGAATAACTCCATATAGTTTAGTGAGACAAGTATGTATCTTTGTTTCGTCTTTTAAAAACGTAGTTGATAATATACACGTATAAAACAGTACACAGACTCGTTTCCCATGTAATAAAACCTAAAAAAAGTTACTTTCAATTCTAACATATTTTGCTATTTTAAGTGATGTAATGTAAGTGATGGCACAGCGGCATGTCTGCGGATTTACAATGCTAGAAACAGGTTTTCGATACCCGTAGTGGGCAGAGCACAGATAGCCCATTGTGTAGCTTTGTGTTTAATTATAAACAAATCATTATTCTACGACCACATCAAATATTTAACAAACTCTTTTACGGAACATCACTTTTGATTCTTACATGATTACTTTTTAATATCCAACTTAAAAACATTTTAAATACCACTTCCTCAGCTGTTTATCTATTGAACATAATTTAAGATATCGCATAACTCCTCAAAGAAAGAGTTCAATACTACTGTACCTAGTCGGCTAAAAGCAGTTCGAGTATTACAGTTAAAGAGTTCAATACTACTGTACCTAGTTGACTAAAAGCAGTTCGAGTATTACAGTTAAAAGAGTTCAATACTACTGTACCTAGTCGGCTAAAAGCAGTTCGAGTATTACAGTTAAAGTGTTCAATATTACTGTACCTAGTCGGCTAAAAGCAGTTCGAGTATTACAGTTAAAAGAGTTCAATACTACTGTACCTAGTTGACTAAAAGCAGTTCGAGTATTACAGGTAAAGTGTTTTTTTCTGGTTTTTTTTTGTAATGCGGCATTTTGTTATAAACATAAAAGTAGGCATTTGATTTTTTGGAAATATTTTTCCTCTTTTTTCAGAAGACTAAATCTGAAGTAGATGTCTTTGGAAGAAGTTTTGCAAATCGAATAAAGTTCAACTATTTTCCAGTGATAAAGCAGATTAGGGTATTATAAGCGACTGATCAATTACAACGGGAAAGCCTTCCGAGACACAGTATGATACTGTTTTCAGCTTTATTATATAAACTATGGACGAAATAACTTCGTTTTTAACTATTAGATACAAAAAATATACAGTCGCGATTCAACTTGTTTTTATAAAGTATTTTTTATATAATGGAAGGGTTTGATATGGATGAAATAGAGTAAGCGTTTGTAAATAGGAGACTATGATTACACTTGTACGGTAGTAATGACGGAGTATTATGAAAGTTTTACTGATAACTTAGTTTAATGTGCAATCTACAAGTTTATTGTTGTATATTAAAAACTAACGCTTGCATTACGCATTTTCTGAAACTAATTTTTAAATTATTTTATAACGTATTGTTTTATTCGAGAGTTAAAGACGGCTTTTATAATGGAACGTCGTGGTGGTGGGTGAGATATAATTGGGTAGAGTCTACTGCACCGAAGATGTTTGGTTTCGCCTTTAAAATTAGTTTCAATTCACATTAATGCTTTACTGAATGTTTGGGTTTTGTTTACAATGTTAAACATTAATGCTTTACTGAATGTTTGGGTTTTGTTTACAATGTTAAACATTAATGCTTTATTGAATGTTTGGGTTTTGTTTACAATGTTAAACATTAATGCTTTATTGAATGTTTGGGTTTTGTTTACAATGTTAAACATTAATGCTTTACTGAATGTTTGGGTTTTGTTTACAATGTTAAACATTAATGCTTTACTGAATGTTTGGGTTTTGTTTACAATGTTAAACATTAATGCTTTACTGAATGTTTGGGTTTGTTTACAATGTTAAACATTAATGCTTTACTGAATGTTTGGGTTTTGTTTACAATGTTAAACATTAATGCTTTACTGAATGTTTGGGTTTTGTTTACAATGTTAAACATTAATGCTTTACTGAATGTTTGG
>NW_013666472.1:164556-177818 GCF_000517525.1 Limulus polyphemus
TTAAAATGTCACACCTGAACGCTCACATCCTTTTAATTATGTTTGAAATTATGAACATTGCTCAACATCATGAAAATTAAACCTTATTTTCAATAAGCAATCCTGAAAAATATTTGGGGGTGCTTAACTTTTTTCCAGGTGTATATTAAATGACACACATAATTTAAAGTTGAATAAAGATTTTCTGAACTTTTATGTAGTCCTAATATTCGATGAATGAATGTCCGAGATCTAGATCGCACTTTTAACTACAAATCTTGATGATGTTACGTAATAAGGAAATACGATTTCAAGGTCACCTTGCTGCACTATTTATTATTAGTTTTTATAAATATGTTCGTCATTTGTTTTTATACACCTATACTAAGTAACAAAACTGTAGGCTGTATAGCTATCTCACCATCCCTATATTTATACACAAACATATTTTGTGCCAGCCATGTAAACATTATTTTTTTCCAAGTTTTTAATGCTTTACTTTCTACATCTTCCTGCTGCCGACTCTATTGGCAAACACAAATATGTAATAAAAACTATTTATTTTTATGAAAAACTAATTAAAGTTACACAGACCATGTTGGAAATCGGTTTTCATTGGTCATTCGCCGTTGTTGATGAGAATTTACAGAAACTTGTTTATACATCCAGCCAGGCTTATGTAAGGAATCAGTGACAAGACATCGGTAATAGTCACAACTCGGTGTTAAGTTTTAGGGCTTGTAACACTAAATTTCAGGTTTCGATCCCTGTTGTGGACACCGCACATATAGAGCATTGTTTTTCTTTGCTCTAAAACGAATAAACATTTTAAACTCGTAGTAAAGTATGTAGATGTACAGCTTGTATGCAGTTGCATGTGAAGTTTAAGCATCTTGCTAACATCCGCTAAATGGCGCTGTTGAATGTGTACTATTGTATATTCGTGAAACTTACATTCTTGTTTTATGTATTGATAAGTTGTGTGTATCTAAGGTTTATATGACTAGTTTATTTATTTGTGATTAATAGTCTGTTCCACGCTTCTTTATACTTAGTTGCATTAAATCTTATTGGTCACAATACTTAATGTAATTTAAAATATGTTACTTTTTAAAATTGTAATCACACTTATGAAGATTATTTCTGATTGTTGATTTAGGAATAACCTAAACTTTCTATGCTGGCCTAGTCTTCTGAGAGATAATTGAGATTAAAGCTGAAAATATTAATCATACAAATTATGCTCAACTGATTATGCAGTACAATCTGATCATCAGAAGATTTAGATTTCCAATATTCTGATTTACAGTATTAATCATTTGTAGTCGCCTTTCAATATGTAATATAACCTTCATTAATCCATGCCCCTCAGTAGCTCAGCGATACGTCTGAGGGCTTTGAATGCTAAAAATAGGGTTTCGATACTCCTGGTGGGCATATATTATATCACATTGTGAAGTTTTGTGTCTAACAATAAACAAACACAAAGGCATTAATGTATATGTTACCTTTAAATCATTTTATTTTGCATATGCATTGTTTTCTTATTTTTGATCATGTGTTCAGTGAATGGCTCTCTCTGTCAATATTGCAAAAAACAAATGGCCTGGAACCTCTTAAACTTAGATTCTTTGCTATTATGCCACTAGTGAGGTGGACAATAAATCCATTGTCTGGGTGCATTTACTTTATGGTAAGTTGCTTAGTCTTGTATGAGGACATCACATACTCAGTTTGTAAAGAATTCACCTACACTGAACTGTGTAAATAACATGGTTTTACTGCTGCCTAGGATTTATAAAAGTCGGAAACTGCCACAATTTACTATTATTCTTATTTTTTCGTTAGAGTGGGAGTCAAAGTGCCAAGAGAAAGAAACATGTCAAAGATTGTTTCTCGAGACAGCAGTGACGTGTGAGCACTTGAGAACTTTTATGTAGCCCAGGTATTCACATCACAATCCACTGTGGGTATGCTATGCTAATGCGAAAATTCGGCCCATCCACCCAATATACTAGATGTACTTCGTAGTGTCCCCGAAAGTATTCTGCTTCAAGAGTAAATAAAACCAAAATTGAGAGTAACAAACATTTTTATTTCTTGCTTTTCAAGTTCATCTGTCATGCTGTGTTGTAGCCTACAGATTGCACAATTCTTTTCGTTTTACTGACGTTGCGACAGTACAAACTGAAGTGTTACCGACTAACAGACAAAACACTACTGTATAATGCTTGCAAGTGGTTAAAACAGGTGACCTCTCCAGTCGGCCTTTAGCCTACTTTTATGGAAATATATTCTCGGTCCATCTGGTGTTAAATCAACTAACAACTAAACAAATGTACATTCAAAACTCCGGGCACTCCTTGTTTTTGGTATACATTTGCAGGAAAAACTGAAATAATATTTTACCTCATACTACATTCGATTGTGCTTATAATGTTGCATCTGTACTTATATCTAGTTATTCGATTTTACCTATTTTGCAACCGTTTTTTTTTCGCTGATTCTGTATGAATATATGGAATATATATGTACAAAACAGAATATCAAATAAAATCAGATATGTTGATTCTACAGTTGTCAAACTTATTACTATAAAATCTATTTGAATTAATGGCTTTGTTGTAGTTATAAAACCTTTTGTCACTTAGTTGTGTCATATTTTGTGCCTTGTAGACCTGATGAAGTCTACTTGGATGGTTAAGTGCGTTGTATTAAACCAATTTTGAATATGTAAATTAGGAAGTCGCACGACAATCAAAAATCCGCAGTGAAACGCAATTTGTCAGAACTACATTTTAGCATTATATTGTATTACGTAGGTAGTGTGATGCCACCGAAATTTGAGAAATTTTGGGAAAGGTATGTAACAGGAATATTCCCTGTACTTAGTGGAAAACGAAAGAATATGGATGAACTTTGGGAGCCCAGAACCATCCAGAAGGAGACCTGCAACAATTCACACACCCCAGCAGCATTTATGCTATTCCATACGAATAGCAAGTCACAGGACATAGCGCCTATGGATTTCTTTGAGATCAGACAGCTGAAACGTGCGATAAGAAACCCTCGTCCTCGTACACTAGATGGATTTTGGAAAGCAAGCAGGGAGGAAGGAGTGTGCTTTGGTCATGAAAACTTTTCAGTGGAGGCTTGTGCAGTTGAAGCTTTGCTGCAGGACTATTCTCAAGATGCACAGACGTGGAGACATAGACTCTACATTTTCATTTATTGATTGAAGCTCAATACGTCAGAATATTAATCTAAAAAATCACCAAGTTGAAGGTTCAGTGACTAAAAATATTAGAACTTGCCTCTCAGAAACAAAAAAAAAACAACTCTGAAGTGACTGAGGGATTTCAAATAGCAAATCAGGGCCAGATAAGGTGTCAAATAAGTAGAAAAGGAATGATTTCCAAATTATCCCATTTTGGTGCACGTAAGAACCGAATCCGTAATATATTCCAGGTAGCAGTCATATTTTTCTTTATTTTTTTGTAAGGAGTATTACCGTTTTTTTTTCGGGGGGGGGCTTGTTTTTTATCATGGTTAATATTTGAACAAGGTATGTAGGAAAGTTCAGTTATATTCCATATTAATGATGCTAAACATTTTAGAAGATAAGTAACGAATATATTATATAATATGGAGTTATGTCTAATAAGGATCCTGAGAGACAGAAGGCTCAGTTTACCGTAGCGTCCGTCATGTGACTCCTTTATCTAAGGCTCGTGGATGGTGATAAATAAACATTTGGTGTGCTCGACTGAGATGGTTTTTGAGTAGAATCGTCATACACTGTTATACAAGAAAAATTCCAGAGTATAATAATAAAAAGGGTACTAAGGTCTTCAAAATTTGTATTTATGTTTAACTAACTGGAAAGTGAGTAGAGATTTAAAGTAAAGTTAGGAATATAAGTGACTATTTCTCATATAGAATATATTTATAAGAAAGTTTGTTTGAGCTTTAAAAACACTTTTGAAAACAATTTATTACGAGTATGAATTGAAATATGAAGTCTTTAAGTACTGAGCACGAATTGGAAAGTTTTGATTATTTGGGAATTTTATACATTGCTTCTCATCAAATGAAGTGAAACTGAGAGGCCTAGAACTGTGAAATTATACTTATGTTTTTGTGATAAACTCTAGCAATAGAAATGATTTTCAAAAGTCAATGAATTATTACAATACTAAGCACGATTTAATACGATTAATTACGATGTTTAAGCCGTCTATATGTCTAAATGTCTGTTTGTGCTGTTGGGGCATTTTCATTTTAATAAAAATAGTGGTACAGAATCACCACATCTTTGAAATTCGGATCCATCCAAATGCCCCCTTTGTTATTTGTAAAGGTAATATTCGTATGCATTATGTTCATTAGTATTTTAAGAGGCTTAAAATATTATTTTTAGTTCAGTGAAATAGCAATCAGCGAAAAAGTCACAGGTAATTTAACCACTTAAAAATAATTGGCAACATGCTTCTTATTTAGTACAAGCCTTCCACAAATCTTCGTACATGATCTTTCATGTAAACAGTAACTAAGAGAAGGAGTTCATCCAAGAAAAAGTAACATTCAGAGTAAAAAGTCGCACATTTTATTTCACTAGAATTATGGAATTATGAGTTATTTGGGTTTATTTGATTTTCTTTCTGGGTTGCATAATTGGTTGCACACAGTGAACGTGTAGCTTGGTTCAGGACATTGTGGGTTAAGCATCCGAACTAGACACTGATAATTTCAGATTTGTTCATCTGTTGCCGCACTGCAGATTGTTACTCGCATTAGTGTTTAGTTGAAGAAACGATTATCTGCAATATAATTTGAATGTTAATACACAGTTATATAACACTCATGACTATATAGATTTTGATATATTTTGGCATGTGTTGTCTCCGTGTTTTTGGATTACATTTTAAGATATTTTCACTTCATTGTTTTGTGGATACTTACAACTTTCGCCCACTTACACATGATGATGTTAAGTTCTCATTTTGTAATTGTATATTTATTATTGCTACAATATATATATATATACATATAATATTACTATTTCTGGAGCTCAGAGTGACCCCGTGGTTAGTGTCTGACTATACATTTGACGTTTTATGGTTCGTGTCCCGTTACCAAACACTGCTTTCCGAATTTTGATATGCATATCCCACTACTTAGTCTGACAAGAGTAGCTGAAGAGTTGGTGGTGAGTGGTGTTGACTAGTTGTTCTCCCTTTAGCCTATCACTTCAAAATTAGGATCAGCTACTGCACATACCTATCGTGTAGCCTTGCGTGAAATTCAACATACAGATACTATTTATGAAAAGAAAGTATTTCAAATTTATTTTATTAACCGGTGTATGCAACGCAATTGTAATAATAATTACTAATGACTAAGTTGAGACTTATTAAATATCTATAAAAATAAAGTAACATGCAGAAGAATACAGAAAATAAATCCAACCAATTTTTAAGGAAATATTAAAATGTTAATTCACAAGAAGAGAAACAAACTAATCTCTGAAGACGCAGAATGCTTTAACAGGATTAAGTATCAAAAGGAAAGAGTTTCCAAAAAAAAAACCCGTGACGAAAAGCTAACTAAGTCTTCAAGAAGCAGGTGACTTAGCAATAGATTCAAAAGCTGTAAAAAAGACAATATTACAGGAGACACAGAAAAAATGCAACAACTTTCCAAGATGCAATAGGCTGAAAAGTAACCAAAAAAGAATAAAAACAAATAAAAAACTTCGGATGACCTCGGAAAAGTAAACTACATCTTCAAGAAGCATTAGGCTTAAGCAGCGTTAAATAATATAAAACATACCTCGTAGGTGACACGAAGAAATATTAATCAACCTTTGAGCAAGCGGTTGTACGATTCCAGGTATTAAATATTGAGCTGAAAATTAGTTTGGATCACATGAAAAAAACTGGGCCAGTTCCTTCAGAAGCGTTTTGTTGACACGAGGTGGAAAACCTGCAAAGAGCTTCCCCAGAGAAAATAAACGTGCTGTTCAAGAAGCCATACATATATATCTAGAAAACAATACTGTAAATATTATTCTGTAAATAAATAGAGAACATGAAATAAACAATGTATTTAGAAAGGTTTTAGATTAATTAGGATCAAACTTAAAAAAGAAAAATCCTACACATTTGTAAAAAAGGTCTTTCATTTACGGACTCCACAAGTGCAACCAAAGTACGCTATTCCAAACAGCTCGTTTTAAGTTAATCAGAATTTTATATTCCTGAATAAGCGAAATACTATAATTGATAATGCTTCGTTACGTTGCGAATAATCTAAAGGAATATCTTTAGAAAGATACGAACATTACGAACAGAAACAGAAATGATTAATCTGTTCCGGTTCGCTACAAAATCAAAACAGCTCATCAGATAATGAAGATATAGATTCTATATATCGTAGTGCATAAATCTTTGGACATCTGTTACCCATGAATTTAAGGACTACAACCTATTCTAATGTTATATTCTATCAGCATAGAGATTAGATGGTTAATGGTACTACTCATATTAGAGTATTTAGCAGTATCTTCATAAAACGCTTTGAAAAAATATCATAAAAAAAAGATGCTAAAAATCAATAAAAAATTTCGACTTATGTCCTTTAAAGGTTCCTTTCATGTACTGTTTCAGCAATTGAAAAAAACAAACTTCGTTCGGATGCATAATTTACAAGGAAACCCTTGTCATCGCAAATATTTACAGACTAACTCTGATATTACATTAAGGTAAAAGTTAGCAATGTCATTGTGAAGCAGGGTAGATTTCACATAAGTTATTTTTCATCCTTTTCTGGTTTACTCGACTTTTTCTTATTTATCGTAATTTTATTTTGTTTTTTATCGTCTTTTAAGCAATATATTTCAAACGAACACATTTATAGTACACTCTTTGTATTAATACTATAGTAACAGAAACTTTATTCATTGCTGTAGCATGAATTTCTTATACAAATGAAGTATGTTTCATTGCTGTAGCATGAATTTCTTATAAAAATGAAGCATGTTTCATTGCTGTAGCATACATTTCTTATACAAATGAAGTATGTTTCATTGCTGTAGCATAAATTTCTTATACAAATGAAGTATGTTTCATTGCTGTAGCATAAATTTCTTATACAAATGAAGTATGTTTCATTGCTGTAGCATAAATTTCTTATACTACAAATATCGTTATTTTTTAGAATGCGTGGCATAACGATAGTATTTTCGGATGGTAAATTCGACAACTCTTTTTCACAGTTGCCGAGAGAGAAAAAAACGCGTTTGGCGATACATGAGTGGCGGTTAAATCATGCTCTTTGGTTAGATAAATGTAACAATTAGCTCAAACATTGTATATGAATCATGTTTTGTAGATGTTTTCCTCTAGACTACCAATTCAAAATTAAGGACGGCTATGCTTTGCGCAACAATTCTGAAACAACTATAGCAAAAACTTTATTTTGGAAAACTTTGTCTACAGTTGAAATACAAACAAACTAATCTATGAAGCTATACATGACACCGAAACATGAATCTAATTAGTACTGCCTCCTAAGCACACACATTGTTTACGAAAATGGTGCGCACCTTCCTATCTAAATATGCATACGCGTGCACATCATTTCAACGGATGTAAATATACTTTAATAGACATTTTGTACAATAACATATCAAAAGCTTATCAACGTTTTTAAAGAGGTCTAATGTTCGGTCGTAGAATAACATTATAAGATAATTTACTGATAGTATTAACCACGATAAAGATTAGCCCTAACTGAACTAAAGCAAAAAACGAACACAATTTACAGTGTTAATCTCTCTCTCTCTATCGAATATAGGCCGTATCTAATAAAGGCTTAACTACTGTTAGGCCTAAGACAAGTGGACATGTAGCTTTCGGCGTGTGAGATTATAATTATTTTGTATTATTTTAGAAATACTATATTTAAAGAAGTACTGCTACAATAAAGATACTAATTTGACCGTAAATGTTTTGCGGGTTTTTTACTAGTAAAACAATATTTTGCATATTCTTTGTTTTACAGTTTCTTCTCGTGCTTGAAATAAAGTTAAATCATTTTTGGACTTTTTATGTGTTCTACATAATTTAAGAAAACTATTGTAAAAGATGGTGCCAGAAGGAACAAATTACCAGAAAAATAAGCTCAACTAAAGCGTTTCAAGTACTTGAAAAACTTTGAATTCTCTAATCATTGTGTTATTAATGGTGAAAATTTTATATTTATCTGGTGTTTAAGTATAACCTTTTCTCTCTCTGATAACTAGGTTTATCTTTGTAAGCTTCAAAACACAATTACTTACAATTTAGCAAGTTCACTAGTCTTGATAGATATACCAAAAAAAGGCTTACGCTGAACATGTTGCTCTAATTATCTTATTTTCTCAACTACATTCATTTACATAATACATTTACTTAAATAGAAAACTTATTTTTTGATAATTTATTCAAATATCATAGAAGTGTATGTCGCTGAGTGGATGGAGTCTATGGATCATTCATTTCCTGTCATAGAAGTGTATGTCGCTGAGTGGATGGAGTCTATGGATCATTCATTTCCTGTCATAGAAGTGTATGTCGCTGAGTGGATGGAGTCTATGGATCATTCATTTCCTGTCATAGAAGTGTATGTCGCTGAGTGGATGGAGTCTATGGATCATTCATTTCCTGTCATAGAAGTGTATGTCGCTGAGTGGATGGAGTCTATGGATCATTCATTTCCTGTCATAGAAGTGTATGTCGCTGAGTGGATGGAGTCTATGGATCATTCATTTCCTGTATTTGATTATTAATTTCGATTAACTATATATGCATCTAATATACTTCTACTGGACCAGCTTAATAAAAACTACAGCAACTCTTTCCCTAAGAAACCATTTTTATCGAACTTTTTTTAAAATTTCTGAATACTAAGGCCTAGCAGGAAAGTTTAATTACTCGTAAGAAGAAATCTTGGAACGAAATCGACCTTGAATAACAACGTTCCACGCAAGAGCTATAACATATAGAAGTTAATATGTATGGAATATCCGCTTTCAATAATTGTAGATGTTAGAAGTTTTGCAAAATACAGCAAATGAAATGAGAAGAAAAAAGATACGGAATCCTTAGTAACTTACAGTTTTAATCTCTTATTGCATTGCAGCATTTCCATATGAATAGAGAAATATTCATTAAGCAACTTAGTTTCTAAAATGAGGGATACTCAATTGAATATTTAAACATTTTTATGATTCTCGACACTGCCATTAAACAGATGCCGTGATACATCGTTAGCTAACATACAATACAGCGACACGAAGTGGGTATTGATTTTCTTATGTGTCTTTGCAGTCTTGAAGGCAGTTTAATATATTTGCCTACTTAATGATCCGCACGTTTTTCTTCAAAAACGTCAAATTCAGAGTTATCATAAAATTTGGAATGTTAAATATTTGCACAAGAGCAGGCCATAGAACTTAAAGGTTTACTAATATAAAACTTACTTGAATTATCTAGCTCACTCTCTGGTTATCTCGTACCCCCCTATTTCTCTGTTTGACAATCAATTGTGTTAATCAACCACAAAACAGGAGACACTTGTTTAACCATTAATGAACAAAAACAGCATGACAAGTTGCTCCATACATCTATTTATGCAATACTCAGTCCACCATTAACTACTCAAATATATATAGTGTTTGACATATAAAGGGTTTTTAAGATGATACAAAGAAATAGATTCAAATAACAAATGTTGTTTCACGTGATATGTATATATCTAATTTTTTAATAAAGATGATAGTTGATATTTCATAGTTATGTTCAACTGGCGGTGCATATATAAATAATTTCAGTTCAGTGGACGAATATGAAGATTAAACTAACTTTGATAACTACTGTCGAACGACTAGCTGCCATTGGTTGCTATGAAATGATCTGGCGAGAGCTACATAAAAATCTGGAATTTCCTTTTGAAATTTTGACATATTCGTAGTTTGTCTGTCTCCGCTTAATGAAATGCCAAGAGCAACGCGGGGTAACTTCTCCAAATTTGTCATAATGAGTTACTGCAAAATTTACTAACACCTTCAAAAGTATTTTCTATGTAAACCAAGAAGTAATGTAATATAAGCGCGTAAAAATATTGAATAGAAGTGTGATTAATCCTGGAAATGTTGCCCGCGTACTAAGTGTTTTATATAATGCGTTACCACCTTTGCAAAAGTAACTTGTATACCACTTGTACAGCGAACGCGGTTAAAATGTAATCAGTCTTGTAGATAGTAATATACTTATTGTGCTGAAGAAACACGTACACATAAATTTTGTGTATGTGGAGAGAACATACCTCTTTAATTCTATGTATCTGTAGAAGATACTCACAGTGTATTCTGTGTATGAGCTGGAAACGTACGTATGAAGAAAATATACCAAATGTTTTTCATGGTTGACAGAGCATTTTCTCTGTGTGCAGAGATTAGACACAGTCAGTTCTGTGTGTGTGGAGAGAATAGATGTAGTCAGTTCGGTGTATGTAGAGAGAATAGATGTAGTCAGTTCTGTGTGTGTGGAGAGAATAGATGTAGTCAGTTCGGTGTATGTAGAGAGAATAGGTGTAGTCAGTTCTGTGTATGTAGAGAGAATAGATGTAGTCAGTTCTGTGTATGTAGAGAGAATAGATGTAGTCAGTTCGGTGTATGTAGAGAGAATAGATGCAGTCATTCTGTGTATGTGGAGAGAATAGATGTAGTCAGTTCTGTGTATGTGGAGAGAATAGATGCAGTCATTCTGTGTATGTAGAGAGAATAGATGTAGTCAGTTCGGTGTATGTAGAGAGAATAGATGTAGTCAGTTCTGTGTATGTGGAGAGAATAGATGTAGTCATTCTGTGTATGTAGAGAGAATAGGTGTAGTCAGTTCGGTGTATGTAGAGAGAATAGATGCAGTCATTCTGTGTATGTGGAGAGAACAGATGTAGTCAGTTCTGTGTGTGTGTGGAGAGAATAGATGTAGTCAGTTATGTGTATGTGGAGAGAATAGGTGCAGTCATTCTGTGTATGCATAGAGAATAGGTGTAGTCAGTTCTGTGTATGTGGAAAGAATAGGTGCAGTCATTCTGTGTATGTGGAGAGAATAGATGTAGTCAGTTCTGTGTATGTGGAGAGAATAGATGCAGTCATTCTGTGTATGTAGAGAGAATAGGTGCAGTCATTCTGTGTATGTATAGAGAATAGGTGTAGTCAGTTCCGTATATGCGGTTGGAGTACTAATGCTATTATTACATACACAACTTTCTAATTCTTAAAAATCTCTACGGAGTAAATACAAAATGCAGTGTTTAAAAATATAATATACGTAATACTAATATTTGTTGACAAATAAATTAACTATGAACATGCTTCGCTAGCTTGAAAAAGGATATTAACAGTTAATTTTTTATGTCTGATGGGAATATGTGCACTGTGTCTTACCTCTCATATCTGGGGTCGGACCTTTGTTTCAACTGTTAATAATATAGCATAATGGAAAAACTGGGATGTATTATGTTTCCAGTCGTGTCAGTGTATAATGAATTGCTTGGAATTAGCTTTGCACGCTACGAGGGTAAATGTAAGCGTTTATGTGTGTGCTGTAAAAATATGTCCACCTTTGTGTGTATGCTTAATAGATTTGTATAGAGACTAAGCGTATATATAGTTCAACCAATTATCTCAACAACTTATAAATAATAACCAAATGCGTATAATTTAAAATATAAAATATATGCAAAATAAACTTTATGGAAATAATAAATGTTTACACATAATCTATTCTGATTTTTAATATTGTTAAGTACGATGATTATTTGATAAAGTGTCTTAAGAAATCTAGATAATTTACTTGTTAGATCATTGTTTCTTAAATTCTTAAATAATCGATAATAAAATTTCATAAACAAATACTTACTCATATTGTATGAAGTTAAAGTGTTTCCAAGCAAGAAACTAAAGTGCATCAGTGTGTTCTACAAGCTATGGCCCGTAGCTGTGATGAAATAATTTCACTCGGTTCTTACCAAGACAGGTATTGAGACTACTCGGATCATAATATGAAAACCAGTTAGAGATTTAAGAACATGACTAAAGACGCTTGTTACTAAGGGTTTATGTAGTGAGCTTATACGTTTGGAACCGTGAAAACCCGCAATTTGCTGTTTAAATGAGTAACTTAGTCAATTTTCTTTCCCTCAAACTTCTTCAAAATATTTTTTCCGACGATATGTATGATTGCATTGTGTCTCATTCTTTCCTCCTTGATCCACAGTAAACGTGGAGAAACTGAATTCCCAACTCCACCCTAGACTCGAGAAAACATCTTTCTGACTTTCTAGGTTCATTCCTGGTTAATAACATGTCTTTTGTGAGGTATTTAATAATATACAATATTCAAAACAAAGATTATATATATATATAAGTGCTGTGTGTGATATATTCCTTGCAGTTTCTATACAAGTATTGTGCTTACATATCCCTTGCAGCTTCTATACAAGTAGTGTGCTTACATATCCCTTGCAGCTTCTATACAAGTAGTGTGCTTACATATCCCTTGCAGCTTCTATACAAGTATTGTGCTTACATATCCCTTGCAGCTTCTATACAAGTAGTGTGCTTACATATTACTTGCAGTTTCTATACAAGTATTGTGCTTATATATATCCCTTTGCAGTTTCTATACAAGTAGTGTGCTTACATACCCCTTGCAGCTTCTATACAAGTAGTGTGCTTATATATCTTATACAGCTTTGTTACGTATTGGAATTTCAAATGATCTGAAATTGAGTTAACTGATAAATTGAATTTAGTAGTTAAATTATATTTTGGATTTAGTAGTTAAATTAAATTCGATATATAGCCAGTTTATGATATTTGCCAAGAAGATTGATATACACAGTTTTCTTTTTTTAACTCAACTAAGTTTTAATATACACACAGTAATGCAATTTACAATAACAGTTATTACAAACAATGATTTATAAACCAAAGTTTCACAAACTTACAAGCAATATAAAGTCTTCTTTCTAGTCTAGAACTTCCTTGATATCTTATCGAGGGTTCATGATGAGCGAGTTGATTACGAGTTGATATAGGTACAATTCACTCAGTAGAGAGCTAGCTAGCTCTGTAGTCTTCACTGTTCATATGCCTATTAGAGATTGAGTTTCCACCAATAACGTTAGGTAATGTTTTCGTAAAAGTGCTAATGTCCGATGTGAATCCACTGAAG